>NC_064636.1:14358345-14613345 GCF_023864275.1 Schistocerca cancellata
TAGAGATATTCACAGTAGATTCTTAGTATATATACTCTTATAAAATTTGATATTAACAATCAAACCCAATTCAAAAGTAATAGCAGTGTGCATAACTACAATACTAGGAGAAAGGATGATGTTCACTATTCAAGATTAAATATAACTTTGGGACAGAAAGGGGTGAATTATACTGCGACTAAAGTCTTTGGTCACTTACCAAATAGTATCAAAAGTCTGATAGATAACCAACAAGTGACCGAGCGAGGTGGCGCAGTGGTTAGACACTGGACTCGGATTCGGGAGGACGACGGTTCAATCCCGCGTCCGGCCATCCTGATTTAGGTTTCCCGTGATTTCCCTAAATCGCTCCAGGCAAATGCTGGGATGGTTCCTTTGAAAGGGCACGGCCGACTTCCTTCCCTAATCCGATGAGACCGATGACCTCGCTGTCTGGGTCTCGTTCCCCGAAACAACCAACCAACCAACCAACCATAACCAATAAGTATTTAAGAAGAAATTAAAAGAATTTCTGAATCACAACTCCTCCTCCTCCATGGAGGAATTTTTAGATATAAATTAAGGAAAAAAGAAAAAAAAACAAATTATGAAAGAAAATTAAAAAAAAAACAAAAAAAATAAAAAGTTGTTATATTAACTTAATTGTGTTCTTAAATTAACTTAATTATGACATGTATTGGAAAATTTGACTCGTTCCACATCATTACGAAATATCGTATTCGTGATCCATGGAACTAGTATTAATCTAATCTAATCTTCCGAGCAAACGAATGGAGTCGCCCAGCGCTTTGGACCAAAACTGATGACCGCGCATCGGCGACCGTTTTCGAGTCCCGAGCATCTGTGTTAGGCGCACACGGGACCAGTTAACTGTCTCAGCAGCTCGTGTCTGAACTCCATAGACGTCTGCAGTAACTTCCCACTCCAATTGACACTGCAGGAGGCGTTCTCTGCGTCCACAAATGGTGCGGGTGTAGGCGTAGTGATATATTTTTTTTCTCGTGAACTCGCTTTCCTCTCTCTCCTGTTGGCTGGGACGCCTGTCTAAATCCCTCTAGCGCGTGGCCAGGCGGCGGTTTTACCTGCCGGCTTCCCGTAATGCGGCTCTTATCAGGAGGATAGTGCGGCCCAGTTTTACGACCCGCTATCTGCGAGATGCGAGTCTCGATGCTGGGTCACCTTCAGACCGGCCCTACAGCCTGCACACAGCGCACATGTTCGTCATGGTGTCCTGCAGACGCGGCGACGCGGCCTACGGTACGTATAGCGGCTGTTCGCTTAGCACTTTTGATAGTTTTAAACGTATCCGAAATCCGATACGTCGATATTGAAAATATCATTATCGGCCCCGCATATATCGAAGAGAAGTGTCGATATAAATGTATCGGCGAACAAAATATCGACGTACCGGCCTATAAAAACGTCGGCGACAAATTAAAACTGTATATACGAAGACAGTAACTTGTTCTCGAAAGAACAGTCACTGTTGATGACCGTGCAGCTTTTCCCTGGAATAAATGATGACTGACTGACAACCTCAGCTGCCGACAGGTGTTGTTGATGTACCTCGATGTGCACAGCTGAAAATGTGTGCCCCGACCGGGACTCGAACCCAGGATCTCCTTGCTTACATGGCGTGCGCGAGTAATGAGTGGGTGGGCAAATGTCTATAAGGTACAATACATATGTGGAATTGTGGACAGTTGGTAATCTGACTCTCACGAGAAGCGTGCAAGGGGTGAAAATCTGATTATGGAAACGTAACCCCTTCAGTTACACAGAATGTTAATCGTATTAACGTCCGTGACTCCCTTTGAAATTCACGCTGGAAATGTTTCGGACAGCAGTCGGTGAATTCCTTTCCAACACACGACGCACCGGGTTCTCTCTTGAGATGTAGTGACTTCAGGTAGTTACTTGCCACTTGAAACGAAACAAAAGGGAATCATTTAGAAAAATGAATTGCTTTTGAATGCATTACGGGAACAGCAGTGATCAATGTCTTATAAATAATTACTATTAAAAACAGTCTTGATCACGATTTATTTAACAAGGTGGCCGGTTTCGACCACTACTGTGGTCATCTTCAGACCATTGAGTAGGAACCTCTTTCTGTTGGAGAATCACTCCGACAGAAAGAGGTTCTTACTCAATGGTCTGAAAATGACCACAGTAGTGGTCGAAACCGGTCACCTTGTTAAATAAATCGTGATCAAGACTGTTTTTAATAGTAATTAGTCACAAAAATATCCAGACGCAACTTTACGATTTCGTTCACATGATTCCGCATATAGCAAGTATATGTGCCACATATTCGTTTTCAGGGAAATCGAGGAACTATCCCGTTTATGCGCTGTATAACACAAAACCAAGCTGACACTTTTTTCGCTGATCGTGAAATCTTCTGTTGTTGTTGTTGCTACTTTGTAACGTGCAGGGGCGAGTTGACTTCATGAATATCTAATGTTGTTCCGGTTGTTAACTCGGTGGATTCGCTAGCGTTGCTGCGGAACTCCGCTGCTCTCTCTCACCGCGCGCGCGTGCGTGCGTGTGTGTGTGTGTGTGTGTGTGTGTGTGTGTGTGTGTGTGTGTGTGTGTGTGTGTGTGTGTGTGCGAGATTACTCCGGCTGGTGCAATTCCAGCTCCAGCTCCAGCGTGGCCTTTCCATTGTGGCGGCCCATTCGGCCTCGCAGTTCGTCCTAATGAACCATTCTTCGCGGAAGGCAGGGCCGGAGAGACACTGTCAACCGTTCCACAGTAACGCCACTCGTATTCCAGACTACATGCGAGGGTTAGTTTAGCGCGCGCCTTGCCCCTTTTCAGTGTCGTTGATTTTCTAACCGTTGTTCTGGTGACGTGGTTATTTTACACGCAGGGTCCAAGTTTGCACTGTCTATGCTCGGGATTTTCCTTCTCAATACTTCGCTTACACGTGTACAACGCAATTTGAAACAGAAAGTTACACAGTTATACATTATTCTGGCACGCCGAGTAACTTCTATCGGTTTTTTATTTTTATTTTTTATTCTTTTTATTTATTTATTTTTTCTTTTTTTACTATGGGATTTAACATTTGAGGTCATCAATCTCCTGGAACTTAGAACTACTTAAGCCTAACTCACCGAAGGACATCACACACATCCTTGCCCGAGGCAGGATTCGAACCTGCGACCGAAACAGTCGCGCGGTTCCAGACGGAAGCGCCTAGAAACCCTCGGCCAAAGCCAGCCGGCCGTACTGGCGTATCACCCGGCGTGATGGTATGGTGTGCCATTGGTTACACGTCTCGGTCACGTCTTGTTTGCATTGGCGGCACTTTGAACAGTGGACGTTACTTTTCAGATGTGTTGCGACCCGTGGGTCTACCCTGCATTCGATCCCTGCGAAACCCTACATTTCAGCAGGATAATGCACGACCGCATACTGCATGTCCTGTACGGGCCTCTCTGGATACAGAAAATGTTCGACTGCTGCCCTGGCCAGCACAATCTCCAGATCTCTCACCAATTGAAAACGTCTGGTCAATGGTGGCCGAGCAACTGGCCCGTCACAATACGCCAGTCACTACTCTCGATGAACTGTGGTATCGTGTTGAAGCTACATGGGCAGCTGTACCTGTAGACGCCATCCGAGCTCTGTTTGACTCAATGCCCAGGCGTAGCGAGGCCGTTATTACGGCCAGAGGTGGTTGTTCTGGGTACTGATTCCTCAGGATCTATGCAGCCAAACTGCTTGAAATTGTAGTCACATGTCAGTTCTAGTGTAATATATTTGTCCAATGAATACCCGTTTATCACCTGCATTTTTTCTTGGTGTAGCAATTTTAATGGCCAGTAGTCTACCTAGTAATTACAATTACGAGCAACGTAAATTGGAAAGACCACATAGGTAATACTGTGGGCAAGACGAAACAAAGACTGCGCTTTGTTGGGAGAACACTTAGGAGATGCGACAAACCCACTAAGGAGACAGCCTACATTAGACTTGTCCGTCCGTCTGCTGGAATATTGCTGCACAGTATGGGATCCTTAACAGGTAGGATTGACGGAGGACTTCGAAAAAGCGCGAAGAAGGGCAGCTCGTTTCGTGTTATCGCGCAATAGGGGTGAGAGTGTCACTGATATGATACGCGAGTTGGGGTGGCAGTCGCTCAAACAAAGGCAGTTTTCTTTGCGGCGAGATTTCAATCACCAACTTTCTCTTCCGAATGCGTAAATATTTTGTTGACACGCACCTACGTAGGGACAAATGATCATCATAATAAAATAAGAGAAATCAGAGCTCGAACGGAAAGATTCAAGTGTTCCTTTTTCCCACGCGCCATTCGAGAGAGGAATGGTAGAGAAGTTCTATGAAAATGGTTCTATGAACCCTCTGCCAGGAACTTGGGTGAATTGCAGAGTAACCATGTAGATATAGATGTGGAAGAAACAATATTATGTACTTTACAGCGTTCGGAAATCTTTCAATATTCGAAGGCATTGTTTCGATATTTTTCTTACAAATGCGTTGCACTGCTTTACGAAATTTCATGTCAGTGTAATGACCTTCAAACAGACAGAGGGCGCCACTCCTAAAAGCCTTAATGTAAGAGAAACTTTCTAGGATCTTGGAACAGAACGAGTTTAGCTCAGCGATCATCTGGTACACAAACAACATGTAAATTACTGTGCGGGTGGGTAGCTGCGCCAAGTTCTTCACTTTGACGCGCGTTGTGCATTTTGGGAGTGAGGGTGTGCGTTTCGAAAGCCGAGCGCATCTTCAGGGACTGTGGGATGCAGGTGGAGACAGCAAGCAGCTGCCACGTACAGGCGAGGAAGCTGGTTTCTCCGGCACGCGCGCCGCCCGCCGCGTGATTGTGAAAGCCGCAGGCATTTCTTGTCCTGTCCTGTCTTGTCTTGTCTTGTCTTGCCGCGGACGCCGGCTGACAAATAGATGCTGGGCCGTGACTCGCTGCGTTCCGCCTGTCCCCATTCTGTCAGCTGCCGCCTGCGTTCCACACGCACCTGCGTGTGCGTAACGCCAACCGGTTACAAGTCCCGGGCGGGGCAATCCGCAATAACGTCTGTTTTCTCTGGCTGCACGCATTCGGCATTCGGGCCCGCTGCGCGTTTCTGTCGCCGTAGCAGGTGGGTCCGTCCTCCCCAACAACCCGGCAAGAATTCCGGGCAGTAATGTTACAGGAGGGGAGAAAAAAAGGCACCGCAGCGATGCTTCCCTGAAACCTCGACCTTCACAACCGTCCAGTACAACTGACTAAAACAGTGTTGTTGTTGTTGTGGTGGTGGTGGTCTTCAGTCCTGAGACTGGTTTGATGCAGCTCTCCATGCTACTCTATGCTGTGCAAGCTTCTTCATCTCCCAGTAAATACTGCAACCTCCATCCTTCTGAATGTGCTTAGTGTATTCATCTCCTACGATTTTTACCCTCAACGCTGCCCTCCAATACTAAATTGGTGATCCCTTGATGCCTCAGAACATGTCCTACCAACCGATCCCTTCTTCTAGTCAAGTTGTGCCACAAATTTCTCTTCTCTTTAGTTCTATTAAATACCTCCTCATTAGTTATGTGATCTACCGATCTAATCTTCAGCATTCTTCTGTAGCACCACATTTCGAAAGCTTCTATTCTCTTCTCGTCCAAACTATTTATCGTCCACGTTTCACTTCCATACATGGCTACACTCCATACAAATACTTTCAGAAACGACTTCCTGACACTCAAAACTATACTCGATGTTAACAAATTTCTCTTCTTCAGAAACGCTTTCCTTGCCATTGCCAGTCTACATTTTATATCCTCTCTACTTCGACCATCATCAGTTATTTTTCTTCCCAAATAGCAAAACTACTTTACTACTATAAGTGTCTCATTTCCTAATCTAATTCTCGCAGCACCCGACTTAATTCGACAACATTCCATTATCCTCGTTTTGCTTTTGTTGATGTTCATCTTATATCCTCCTTTCAACACTCTGTCCATTCCATTCAACTGCTCTTCCAAGTCCTATGCTGTCTCCGATAGAATTCCAATGTCATCGGCGAACCTCAATGTTTTTATTTCTTCTCCATGGTTTTTAATTCCTACCCCGAATTTTTGTTTCCTTCCCTGCTTGCTCGATACACAGATTGAATAACATCGGGGAGAGGCTACAACCCTGTCTCACTTCCTTCCCAACCACTGCTTCCCTTTCATGACCCTCGACTCTTGTAACTGCCATCTGGTTTCTGTACAAACTGTAAATAGCCTTTCGCTCCCTGTATTTTACCCCTGCCACCTTCAGAATTTTAAAGAGAGTATTCCAGTCAACATTGTCAAACTAAAATGCCTTAAACTAACACGTGATCAACAGTTAACGTGGAACATCCAACCTAGAAACCATTCGAAAACAAACCCCACAGTAGACTAAAACTTGTACTCGGCCGAGCATGTCGACCAGATGCGTTGACTACTGTGCATAGAATCAACACTCTTATTCACGGTATCTTCACTTAAGCCAGTGGTGTCTACATATTTACCGCTCCCAAATTTCACGAATTCCTCGAAACCCTTGAGCCTCATGAAACCTGCTTTAGCTTCCATAGCCTCGTGTGGTATCCGTGCGGTCTGGGGCGCCTAGCCACGGTTCGCGCGGATGCCTCCGCCGGAGGCTCGAGTCCTCGCTCGGGCTTAGGTGTGTATGTTGTCCTTAGCGTAAGTTAGTTAGGTCAAGTAGCGTGCAAGCCTAGGGACCGATGGCCGCAGCAGTTTGGCCCCATAGCAACTTACCACAAACTTCAAAAAGTTTCCAACTTTCACCTTCCATAACGGCCGTGCTATCTATCTTCTTCTGTCACGGTCACTGTAGAACCACGGGTAGCATTTTCATGGATTACATGTTTCTCTTCTCCAAAACTTCGTTCTTCCTCTTTATCTATCCCATTCGTTTTCCGACGTCTTAAAATATTCTCTCCTCTCGTCTGCTCCACTGGTGACACCGTACCCTTTTCCTTCGTTTTTATCTGTCGTCTATCTCTTCCATTTTCGTCATAGTGTGTACTTCCTTTTCCAATTTCCCTGTGTACTTGCATCTCCAGTTTTTCTTTCCTACCTTATTGATCCCCAATTCATATTTCCTCTCATACACTCCTGGAAATTGAAATAAGAACACCGTGAATTCATTGTCCCAGGAAGGGGAAACATTATTGACACATTCCTGGGTCAGATACATCACATGATCATACTGACAGAACCACAGGCACATAGACACAGGCAACAGAGCATGCACAATGTCGGCACTAGTACAGTGTATATCCACCTTTCGCAGCAATGCAGGCTGCTATTCTCCCATGGACACGACCGTAGAGATGCTGGATGTAGTCCTGTGGAACGGCTTGCCATGCCATTTCCACCTGGCGCCTCAGTTGGACCAGCGTTCGTGCTGGACGTGCAGACCGCGAGAGACGACGCTTCAACCAGTCCCAAACATGCTCAATGGGGGACAGATCCGGAGATCTTGCTGGCCAGGGTAGTTGACTTACACCTTCTAGAGCACGTTGGGTGGCACGGGATACATGCGGACGTGCATTGTCCTGTTGGAACAGCAAGTTCCCTTGCCGGTCTAGGAATGGTAGAACGATGGGTTCGATGACGGTTTGGATGTACCGTGCACTATTCAGTGTCCCCTCGACGATCACCAGTGGTGTACGGCCAGTGTAGGAGATCGCTCCCCACACCATGATGCCGGGTGTTGGCCCTGTGTGCCTCGGTCGTATGCAGTCCTGATTGTGGCGCTCACCTGCACGGCGCCAAACACGCATACGACCATCACTGGCCCCGAGGCAGAAGCGACTCTCATCGCTGAAGACGACACGTCTCCATTCGTCCCTCCATTCACGCCTGTCGGGACACCACTGGAGGCGGGCTGCACGATGTTGGGGCGTGAGCGGAAGACGGCCTAACGGTGTGCGGGATCGTAGCCCAGCTTCATGGAGACGGTTGCGAATGGTCCTCGCCGATACCCCAGGAGCAACAGTGTCCCTAATTTGCTGGGAAGTGGCGGCGCGGTCCCCTACAGCACTGCGTAGAATCCTACGGTCTTGGCGTGCATCCGTGCGTCGCTGCGGTCCGGTCCCAGGTCGACGGGCACGTGCACCTTCCGCCGACCACTGGCGACAACATCGATGTACTGTGGAGACCTCACGCCCCACGTGTTGAGCAATTCGGCGGTACGTCCACCCGGCCTCCCGCATGCCCACTATACGCCCTCGCTCAAAGTCCGTCAACTGCACATACGGTTCACGTCCACGCTGTCGCGGCATGCTACCAGTGTTAAAGACTGCGATGGAGCTCCGTATGCCACGGCAAACTGGCTGACACTGACGGCGGCGGTGCACAAATGCTGCGCAGCTAGCGCCATTCGACGGCCAACACCGCGGTTCCTGGTGTGTCCGCTGTGCCGTGTGTGTGATCATTGCTTGTACAGCCCTCTCGCAGTGTCCGGAGCATGTATGGTGGGTCTGACACACCGGTGTCAATGTGTTCTTTTTTCCATTTCCAGGAGTGTATATTCCATCAACACCCACAAAAATTCTTGGATCTGCGCTCCTGCAAACTTTTACTAGTTGCTCTAAATCCTTCATCACTAAGCACTTTGCTTCGCATCTCGTATCAGTTTCCCCCCCCCCCCCCCAACTCCAGTCGCACTTACCATCAAGACCCTGATCCATTCTTTCCTCACCTACAGTAATATTACTTGGATCTCACTTCACCCACCGGTATCCTGTAAGACGTTAAAAATGTCCCCCATGTCAAGCATGCGCAATAACTCCATCACTCCTGAATCTCAACATCAAATTGAAACACCCGGTACTCTCCTCCACACTTCAGCACTGAGGCTTCAGAACCGCAGAACCTACGCCCCTATTAGCACATCCACTAACCTCTCAGGATGCTCTTCCAGGGTAATTTCGACTGCCTCCCTGTTCCAGACCAAAAATCAACCCTGAGGTGTGCGCATCTTTTCAACTGCAACTTAACTGTACCTCTTGCATCCCAACAACTGTCAACCTCCTGCATAAATGCAATCGTACACGCCTCCCACGAGCCGAATCGCGTCTCTCGACTCTTCCCACCATTCGGTTCACACCCTGTTTCTTAACACTTTCTTTGCAAATCGGATCTCCGCCCAAACCGCTCAATTGGGGAGGGTTACCATGGGCTAATAGCAACATCATCCATTCAGTTTCAGCACAGTACGCATTACCATCTCATAACACTCGTTACAGTTCGGTACGAAATGGTGATTTCCTTCTTGTCGTCGTCGTTCTTGTTGTTGTTGTTGTTGTTGTCGTTGTCATTGTTGTGGTCTGAAGACTGATTTGATGCAGATCTCTCTCCAGACTACCCTACCCTCTTCAAGCCCCTCCATCTCTGTGTAAGTACTGCAGCCCACAGCCACGTGAACCAACTTCGTGTAGACAAGTCGTGATCTCTGTTAACAATTCTCAACTACACATTTCCCTCCATTACCAAATGGATGATTCTTCAATGTCTCCAGATATGTCGTACGAACCAATCCCTTCTTTTTGTCGAGTTTTGCCAAAATTTTGGTTTCTCTCCAATTCGAATCAATAGCAACTGATTAGGTAGTAGATCTATCCATCTAATCTTCAGCGTTCTTCTGTGGCTGCACATTTCAAAACCTTGCATTCTCTTCTCGTGTGAACTGTTTATCGTCCACTTCTTACTTCCATACGAGGCTACCCTCGAGACAAATATCTTCAGAAAAGACTTCCTAACATTTTAAATCTACAAGGTGTTAAACTTTGCTTCCGCCGTTTTTTCCCCAACATTTGAGGCTTTAATGAAACAAATTCGTTACACATGTATCACTCAAAGTATTTTTCCATCGCTGGCCACTATTTTCTCCCATCTTTCGGGCAGTGTACGAATCCCGCGTTGAAAAAATTGTTCATCTTTTGAAGCGATCCACGAATCGATCCAGTTTGTGACTTCTTCATGAGATCGGTAGTGTTTGTCAGCCAGGCCATGCGCCGTTGATCTAAACAGGTGATAGTCAGAGGAAGCAATGTCGAGAATACGGCGGGTGGGGTAGGATTTCCCATTGTTAACGTTTCCAATAACGTTTTGACCTCTTTTTCCAACGTGGGGTCGAGCGTTGTCGTCCTGAAAAATCTTTTTATCGTGCCTCTCGCTGTATTGCAGCCATTTGTCTTTTAATGCTCTGCTCAGACGCATTAATTGCGTTGGATAAGGAGCACCAGTGATTGTTTCACTCTGTTTTAACGCCTCACAGTACACGACGCCGAGCTGGTCCCACCAAATGCAGAGCACGATCTCGGAGCCGTGAACATTCGGTTTGGCCGTCGACGTGGAAGCATGGTCGGGATATCCCCATGATTTTTTTGTTTAGGGTTGTCGTAACGAACCCATTTTTCGTCCCCGGTCACAATGCGATGCAGAAATCCCTTCCGTTTTTGCCTCTGAAGCAACTGTTCACAAACACACAAACGCCGTTCAACGTCTCTCGGTTTCAACTCACACGGGACACAAGGTCCTTCTCTCTGAATCATGCCCATAGACTTGAGACGTTTTGAAATGGCTTGCTGTGTCACTCCCACTAATCGCGCCAATTCTTCTCTTGTTTGACGCGAGTGTTCACTCAGCAACGCCTCCAATTCTGCATCCTCGAAAACATTCTCTCTTCCACCACTGTGCTGGTCTACGACGTTAAAATCGCCGTTCTCGAAGCATTGAAACCACTCACGACACGTCCTTTCACAAATAGCGTCCCTACCGTACGTACTTGAGAGCATTCGATGGGACTCAGCCGCTGTTTTCTTCATATTGAAACAAAACAGTAACACTTCCCGCAAACGACGAGAATTGGGCTCGTAAACTGACATTTTCAATCGAGAACAACTTTGTGATGCAGACACAAATCGACCAATGTTTGAATGAGGTTATGTTGACCGAGGTCCAAGCTAACTGCCTGACGTCTGCGATCTGTTTCTTTCGACCGCTACTTTCTGTTGTCCCCACCTATTGGCAAACGGCGGAAGCAAAGTTCTACATCTTGTATATTCGAAGAAATTTTCAGCAACACTTTCCTTGATACAGCCATTCCTCATATATCCTCTCTGTTTGGGCCGTCATTACCAAATAGCAAACAGCAAATACTAGTTTTTGTAGCTCGTTTCCTTATGTAATGCCTTCAGTATCGCTTGCCTTAATTCGACTTCATTAGACTACACTTGTTTTATTTTTGTTGATGTCGACATTATGATCTCACTTAAGGATAGTACCCATTCCGTCCACATCCTCTTCCAAGTCTTTTGCTGTCTCTGAACAAAAATTCCATCAGCAAACATGAACCTTCAACTTGAATACTTCCTCCAAATTATTCTGTGGTTTCCTTCACTGCTTGGCGAGTGTGGCGATTCAAAGACGTAGGGGTTAAGCTACAACCCTGTCTCACATCATTCTCAACTACTGCTTCCTTTTCATCTCTTGTTACTCTTGTATAGTGATACATCAAATATAATTTGGCGTGTAGAAATTTTTGAGACTGTAATGTTTCTCGAAGATTGAAGTGAAGTGGCCTTCAAGGAATGCACACTATTGGCCATTAAAATTGCTTCACCAAGAACAAATGCAGATGATAACGAGTATTCATTGCACAAATATATTTTACTACAAATATTACATTTTCACGCAGTTTGGGTGCATAGATCCTGAGAAATCAGCACCCAGAACAACCACCTCTGGCCGTAATAACGGCCTCGATACGCCTGGGCATTGAGTCAAACGGATGGCGTGTACAGGTACAGCTGCCCGTGCAGCTTCAACACGATACCACAGTTCATCGAGAGTAGTGACTGGAGTATTGTGACGAGCCAGTTGCTCGGCCACCATTGACCAGACGTTTGCAATTGGTGTGAGATCTGGAGAATGTGCTGGCCAGGGCAGCAGTCGAACTTTTTCTGTATCCAGAAAGGCCCGTACAGGACCTGCAACATGCGGACGTGCATTATCCTGCTGAAATGTAGGTTTCCGGAGGGATCGAATGAAGGGTAGAGCCACGGGTCGTAACACCTGAAATGTAAAGTTCACTGTTCAATGTGCCGTCAATGCGAACAAGAGGTGACCGAGACGTGTAACCAATGGCACCCCATACAATCACGCCGGGTGATACGCCACTATGGCGATGACGAATACACGCTTCCAATGTACGTTCACCGCGATGTCGCCAAACACCGATGGATGCGACCATCACTATGCTGTACACAGAACCTGGATTCATCCGAAAAAATGACGTTTTGCCATTCGTGCACCCAGGTTCGTCGTCGAGTACACTATCGCACGCGCTCCTGTCTGTGATGCAGCGTCAAGGGTAACCGCAGCCACGGTCTCCGAGCTGATAGTCCGTGCTGCTGCAGACGTCGTCGAACTGTTCGTACAGATGGTTGTTGTCTTGCAAAGTCCCCATCTGTTGACTCAGGGATCGAGATGTAGCTGCACTATCCGTTACAGCCGTGCGGATAAGATGCCTGCCATCTCGACTGCTAGTGATACGAGGCCGTTGGGATCCAGCACGGCGTTCCGTATTACCCTCCTGAAGCCACCGATTCCATATTCTGCTAACAGTCATTGGATCTCGACCGACGCGAGCAGCAATGTCGCGATACGATAAACTGCAATCGCGATAGGCTACAGTCCGACCTTTATCAAAGTCGGAAACGTGATGGTACGCATTTCTCCTTCTTACACCAGGCATCACAACAACGTTTCACCAGGCAACGCCGGTCAACTGCTGTTTGTGTATGAGAAACCGGTTGGAAACTTTCCTCACGTCAGCACGTTGTAGGTGTCGTCACCGGCGCCAACCTTGTGTGAATGACCTTAAAAGCTAATAATTTGCATTTCACAGCATCTTCTTCCCGTCGGTTAAATTTGGCATCTGTAGCACGTCATCTTTGTGGTGTAGCAATATTAATGGCCAGTAGTGTAGTTCGTTACAAGCTGTCACTTAAGAGTGATGCGGCAGCCGACATCGCTATCGTAAATAATTAAATGCAGAGTGAGACAGTCAGACCGGAAAATTGAATAACGTTGTACACGACGCCCGCCATCCAGTCACCAGATATTCCCGTTTGACTGCATTTAATAACAGTTGTTGTTGTTGTGGTCTTCAGTCCTGAGACTGGTTTGATGCAGCTCTCCATGCTACTCTGTCCTGTGCAAGCTTCTTCATCTCCCAGTACCTACTGCAACCTCCATCCTTCTGAATCTGCTTAGTGTATTCATCTCATGGTCTCCCTCTACGATTTTTACCCTCCACGCTGCCCTCCAATACTAAATTGGTGATCCCTTGATGCCTCAGAACATGTCCTACCAACCGATCCCGTCTTCTTGTCAAGTTGTGCCACAAACTTCTCTTCTCCCCAATCCTATTCAATACCTCCTCATTAGTTACGTGATCTACCCACCTTATCTTCAGCATTCTTCTGTAGCACCACATTTCGAAAGCTTCTATTCTCTTCCTGTCCAAACTATTTATCGTCCGTGTTTCACTTCCATACATGGCTACACTCCATACAAATACTTTCAGAAATGGCTTCCTAACACTTAAATCTATACTCGATGTTAACAAATTTCTCTTCTTCAAAAACGCTTTCCTTGCCATTGCCAGTCTACATTTTATATCCTCTCTACTTCGACCATCATCAGTTATTTTTCTCCCCAAATAGCAAAACTCCTTTACTACTTTAAGTGTCTCATTTCCTAATCTAATTCCCTCAGCATCACCCGACTTAGTTCGACTACATTCCATTATCCTCGTTTTGCTTTTGTTGATGTTTATCTTATATTCTCCTTTCAAGACACTGTGCATTCCATTCAACTGCTGTTCCAAGTCCTGTGCTGTCTCTGACAGAATTACAATGTCATCGGCGAACCTCAAAGTTTTTATTTGTTCTCCATGAATTTTAATTCCTACTCCGAATTTTTCTTTTGTTTCCTTTACTGCTTGCTCAATATACAGATTGAACAACATCGGGGAGAGGCTACAACCCTGTCTTACTCCTTTCCCAACCACTGCTTCCCTTTCATGCCCCTCGACTCTTATAACTGCCATCTGGTTTCTGTACAAACTGTAAATAGCCTTTCGCTCCCTGTATTTTACCCCTGCCACCTTTAGAATTTGAAAGAGAGTATTCCAGTCAACATTGTCAAAAGCTTTCTCTAAGTCTACAAATGCTATAAACGTAGGTTTGCCTTTCCTTAATCTTTCTTCTAAGATAAGTCGTAAGGTCAGTATTGCCCCACGTGTTCCAATATTTTTACGGAATCCAAACTGATCTTCCCCGAGGTCGGCTTCTACTAGTTTTTCCATTCGTCCGTAAAGAATTCGCGTTAGTATTTTGCAGCTGTGACTTATTAAACTGATAGTTCGGTAATTTTCACATCTGTCAACACCTGCTTTCTTTGGGATTGGAATTATTATATTCTTCTTGAAGTCTGAGGGTATTTCGCCTGTCTCATACATCTTGCTCACCAGATGGTAGAGTTTTGTCAGGACTGGCTCTGCGAAGGCCGTCAGTAGTTCTACTGGTAAGTCAGTAATAACAGTAGACGCGAAAAAAGTTGTCGTTTATAAAGGTTTATGTGAAGAGTTGTTAATGTGGCCTTCATTACGCGGCTAATGAGAGCTGTCTTGTTGGGTACCGAGGTCGCAGTACGTATGTATGGATGTACTGTTCTGTACTGTACGGGACGTGGAGAGAAAGCGTGTGTACAGAGAGACAGACAGTGTGTCCGTGTTAGAAGCACACAGCGGCACGCGCCGATAAGGCAAACAATAGCGCAGGCGGCAGCGACGTAAACAAGGCCGTCCCAGCTGATACGGTAGCCCTAACTGTAAACTCGTGGACGGCCGTCAGCGGTAGCACGAATTGCGACACATCTCCCGGTTTCATCTGTCCGGGCCGCACAAGTTTAGTCCGCTGACCTGCACAAAAGCGCTCGCCACTCTACAGCTCCAAATTCTACCTCCTTTCTGCGTAATTGTTGTGGTGTACAGGTAATTTAGTTACTTTCTTGTAACTCAGTGCAGATTGCTACGTGTGGTTCGAAATGCGTGCATAGGCGTCGGTCGCAACCTACAGCAATGATGATGTGACGGAGCAACTCTGAATATTGTTTTTGGAGCGCCACGTATATTTTGAGAGCGAGCAAATATGCCTCGAGGGGGATAGAACTTCCAACGGGCCGATTTGGAGCAGCAGAGGCACCAAAGGACATTTTACTCTCCACTGTCTATACTTTTACAAATACATCCAGAAAACCGGTAGCATGACCAGGAAGGTTTCACGATTTATAGCAGTGGAAGTTCAAAAACATAATAAAATAAATTTTTTTACACGTGAAATTTCATCATTTTTCTCTTGCTATTGGCTGCATTTGTCGCTATAGGTACACGTTTCTTCAGAAGTAACAGAGATTCTTCGATGAATTTTGCACAGCAACGAACCATACTTACAGATGTATCAAACTCTAGAATGTATTTTATTTATGAAAAAAATGAATGAGCTGTTACAGTTTAAACTTCATGTTTAGAAAAAAACTCAAATTTTGTAGCTTATTATCTCAATTTTTACGACATTTTTTAATTCATTTGGAAATTTGTACAATTTCATACACCTGCGAGTATGCTGTGCAAAATTCATCGGATAATCTCTTTCACTTGTGAAGAAAAGTGTACCTATAGCAACAAATGCAGCCAATAGTAAGTGAAGAAACGATGCAGTTTCACATGGAAAAAAATTATTTTGTTATATTTTTCAACTTCCACTGCTATGAGTGTGAATGCCGAATCCTTTCTGCTCACGCTGACACAGTTTAATGAATTTGTTTGTAAAAGTATAGACAGTGGAAATTAAAATGTCCTGTGGTGCCTCTCCTGCTCTAAGTCGGCTCGTTCGACATCCTATCCCCCCCCCCCCCTTAAGTATACGTAAAGTGACGTAATCCCAATAGCCAATTATTGGTAATGGAAATCTTAAACTCTCTTTCAACCAATGATAACGTGACGTAAACTGCAACTAATCCACCGATAATATAGAGCATGAAATGAGTTCTCTTCTCAGCTAATTAATCTAGTGTTACACAGAAACAAAGAATGGTACAAACACCTCCGTATTACTGAAATAATTGCAAACAATTTCTTTAACAGTATTTCTACTGTATTTCTTTAAGAATTGGGTTAACTTTTAATCCTTTGAATTAACTGAAAATGTTTTAAACCAGAGGTGAAACCTCACATAAGCCTTGCGGTGTTAAATCTCTGAATAAGTATCGTAATCAAAAATAACTGGCGGACCTTCCATCGTAAAATACAGCTAACTTTAATCTTGAAAACTGACTAAAAATTCATAAAAGCACTTGGGGTTATTTTCCTTTTGCGAGTGAAGCTCGCAAACACTGAAATATTCTTTAGTACACGTAATGGCGGACTCAGCGCCTCCGAAACAGTTGAAGCCAGATGGAGAATCGACAGCAATATTATCATCTTTAAATTTCACGTGGAGGGAGAAGTATATTTGAAAGGAAACATAAGATACTTTCAGTTAACAATACATTGTAATTTCAAAGCTCATACAACTGTACATATAGCGAGTTATACATGCTTCGGCTCACAGGCGAGAACAAGCGAAAAACAAAAAGGGGGCGAGCAACGTGGCTCGTGTGTGTGTGTGTGTGTGTGTGTGTGTGTGTGTGTGTGTGTGTGTGTGTGTATATTACACTTGAAGTTCCATGCTTTCGTAGATTAATGGAAAATATTTACAATATTTGCACACAAAACATTACCAGACTCCACCAAATGTTTCGTAATATTACAGGAACAATTTTCTCGAAGTTCCATGCTTTCGTAGATTAATCGAAAATATTTGCAATATTTGCACACAAAACATTACCAGACTCCACCAAATGTTTCGTAATATTACAGGCACAATTTTCTCGGTTTACATTACATTCATATCAGCTGAATAAACCGCGTCATACAGGGTGTTTCAAAAATGACCGGTATATTTGAAATGGCAATAAAAACTAAACGAGCAGCGATAGAAATACACCGTTTGTTGCAATATGCTTGGGACAACAGTACATTTTCAGGCGGACAAACTTTCGAAATCATTTTTTATGAATAATGCACTACTTCTTGTTTCTAATTACATGTTGTTGTTGTGGTTTTCAGTCCTGAGACTGGTTTGATGCAGCTCTCCATGCTACTCTATCCTGTGCAAGCTTCATCTCCCAGTACCTACTGTAGCCTACATCCTTAAGTATGTGTAGTGTATTCATCTCTTGGTCTCCCTCTACGATTTTTACCCTCCACGCTGCCCTCCAGTACTAAATTGGTGATCCCTCGATGCCTCAGTACATGTCCTACCAACCGATGCCTTCTTCTAGTCAAGTTGTGCCACAAACTACTACTCTCCCCAATCCTATTCAATACTTCCTCATTAGTTATGTGATCTCCCCATCTAATCTTCAGCATTCTTCTGTAGCACCACATTTCGAAAGCTTCTATTGTCTTCTTGTCTAAACTATTTACCGTCCACGTTCCATACATGGCTACCCTCCATACAAATACTTTCAGAAACGACTTCCTGACACTTAAATCAGTACTCGATGTTAACAAATTTCTCTTCAGAAACGCTTTCCTTGCATTTGCCAGCCTACGTTTTATATCCTCTCTACTTCGACCATCATCAGTTATTTTGCTCCCCAAATAGCAAAACTTCTTTACTACTTTACGTGTCTCATTTCCTAATCTAATTCCCTCAGCATCACCCGACTTAATTCGGCTACATTCCATTATCCTCGTTCTGGTTTTGTTGATGTTCATCTTATACCCTCCTTTCAAGACGCTGTCCATTCCGTTCAACTGCTCTTCCAAGTCATTTGCTGTCTCTGACAGAATTACAATGTCATCGGCGAACCTAAAATTTATTTCTTATCCATGGATTTTAATACCTTGAAAAAAAATTAACAACTGCATATATCTTCATAATTTCGCACACCTTACACTGTTTCTTGATATTCTTTCAAATGAAATTGAAATATTCTGCCGATTTTGGAAAAAAAAAGTACGCTATTAGGATTCGAACACGATACCTCCAGAGGGGTAGCTGTGCAGCTTTACCACAGCGCTATCTTGACTTACTCGAAATACACGCCATGTCACAGGTATACACAGCACACAATGAACTTAAAAATCGATTTTCTCAATAACTGGGACCTGTTGCTAAAAAACCGGATAGCCAGGTACTTAACGTCAAGTGCCTCTACAACATATTTCAAGGGCATCAAAATCTGTGATTTACAGTATGGAGGGTCCCCTTGTGAGACGAAGAGTAATTCGTGGTGAGTTGCATCGAACCACACAGACGAAAGACGCTGCCAAAAAAAAAAGATGAAAAAAAATGTCGACGAGTGGAAACGTGTGTGTGGTACCAGTGGCAAATGGTAGACGTTAGGTAGAGAGCGCCGTCTGCTCGGACGAACATGGCGGTCACAGTTACGGGGTCGTCCGCACTTTTAATCATAGCGCTAAATTGTAGCGGCGCGTCCCTGCAGAATGGCGTTCGCTCAGGTAAACCTCCTGCGGACGAATTTTAATTACGGGCCAGACGCAGTTAAAAAACTCGTTAATTACGCGAAATGCTGTAGCCGCCGCAGCAGCAGCTGGTGCAGACGTGGCTTCTGGGAAAATGGCGTGCGGGCGGACGGACGTCCAAAGGAAGCGGTAAGCGGAATAAATTAAACTGGCGTCTGCAGCGTACGTAATCTGCTAGACTCGCGAGAGCAGGCAGTGTTTTGTGCGTTGCAGCGTTGTACGCTTCCTCTCATTTATTAAGTTTTGTCGTCTTTCGAGGAGTTCTCGGCGTGCCGTCGATATCGAAGCACAAATCGAAATAAAATATGTAAAAGTAAAAGCGGTGAATGAAATTTCATGGACGTGTTCGGGTACGAACAACTTCGAAAAAGCCCAGATAGTAGTAGTAGACAGAAAGCTGTTAGGCAAAAGTTGAACTGTTGGGCAGTATAGCCAGAGAATGAGGTTTATATATATATATATATATATATATATATATATGGGGAGCAAGTGGGCTGAAGAAAGAAAGATTGCAAGCGGAGACGGAATGAGTGTCATACGGGATATGAGATCACGAAAGCGAATCTAAAAGCACTGCGTGATGCGAAATAGGCCATACACCGCCACCACTACTACTACTACTACTATATAATAATAATAATAATAATAATTATTATTATTATTATTATTATTATTATTATTATTATTATTATTTTCGATTATTCCCATTTAAGAGAGCGTTTGAACTTGAATTCCTTTATGATGATTGTTTATGTTTTTTCTCAGCCCAAATTTTCTACGTGTGTTCACTGTGTTTCTTTTGCTCCGCTGTCCATTTGCATCCTGGTCTCTTCTGTGTTGTGGTGTCAAATTTATGTTTTTTGATGATGTTCCTGAATTCAGTTCTATTTTCTGCATTGTTTACTGTTGTCTGAGGTCCTCTTCAACTTATTTCATCCATTTTGTTTTTCCCCTGCCTGAGTTGATGACTTTAAGAATGCGCTTTGAAATTCTGTTTTCATTCGTTCTGTGGGTATGTCCGTAGAACTGCATTCTCCTCTTCCTTATTGTATCCGTAATCTTGTCCGTGTATTTATATAATTCCGATGTTGGTCTCTTCTTCCAGATTCCTTGCTCTTGTACCGGGCCAAAAATTTTCCTGAGAATTTTCCTTTCTTGTTTCTCTATTTCTTTGATTTTAGTTTGCCCCCTATTTGTGTTGTTTCAGATGCATACAGTGCCTCCGGAAGTACGACAGTGTTGTAGTGCCTCAATTTTGCGTTAATGGATATGGAATTTTTGTTATAATAGTTCCACGTGAGTTTATATGCTTTCTGTAGTTTTTAGTTCTTTCCTCATTGGCCTTTAGGCTGATCCCTGATGGCTGGATGATTTCTCCCAGGTACTTAAAATGTGGTACTTGTACGATTTTTCCATGGGTTGTCACAATAGGCAATTTGTCTTGTGGCACTCTTTCTATGTACTGGGTTTTGTCATACGAGATTTGCAGGCCGGTTCTTTGTGCAATTTCGTGTAACTTCTCTATGGCATTAGTGGCTTCTTTTCTATTATGTGTGATGATTGCAAGGTCATCCGCAAAAGCTAAACACTTCACATTGAATCTATTATCTTTTCTAATACTAATTTGGATTCCTTTGACTTCTTTTTCCCATGTCCTGATATTTTTTTCAAGAATGATATTAAAGAGTAATGGTGAAAGTCCGTCACCCTATCGCACTCCAGTTTGGATTTCAAATGGTTCGGAGATATCCCCCATAAAATCGACTTTGGAGACTGTGTCAGTTAATGTTTCCCGAATGATCGCTCTTGTCTTTCTGTCAATGCTGAAATCTTCCAGCGTCTTGCAGAGCGCCACTCTGTCTATTGAGTCGTAGGCCTTTTTAAAATCTACAAAAGTGACCACTGTGTTTCGGGTGTTTCTCATCTGGAGAATCATTTTCAGATTCCAGATATGCTCTATGCATGATCGTCCCTTGCGAAAACCAGCCTGGTATTCTCCTATTTGTGGGTCAGCTTGTTCTTCTAATCCATCCGTGAGAACTTCTGATAGGATTTCATATGTGACCGGTACCCCTGTAATTATTTGGTTCAGTTTTGTCCCCTTTTTTGTGGAGTGGATGGATGAGTGCGCATTTCCATTCAGAAGGGATCTGTTCTGTTTCCCAAATGTTTAATATGATTTTGTGAATTTTTTCCTGTTAATCTTTCATCATTTAGTTTCCATAGTTCTGCAATAATTCCATCTTCTCCAGGGGCTCTATTGTTTTTCAGTGTCTTGATAATTTCTACTATTTCGTTGATGGTTGGCGGTTTAGCGTCAGGATTTGGTGTAGACGTATCGTAGTGAACGAATGTCCTCTGTAGGCCTTTCGCAGTTGAGAGGTTTGTTGAGATAGTCTGCGAGGATTTGGCAGTTATTCTTCGTGTTAGTTTCTAGTGAACCATCCGATTTCTTGAAGCAAAGATTGGGTGGCTGGTATCCTGCAATATGTTCTTTAAACGTCTTATAAAAATTCCTGGTGTTGTTGTTGTTGTTATTATTATTATTATTAATATTATTATTATTATTATTATTATTATTATTATTCCAGAATGAGATTTTCACCCTGCAGCGGAGTCTGCGCTGATATGAAAATTCCTGCCAGATTAAAACTGTGTGCAGGACCTTACCCGCGAAAGGCAAAGGTCCCGAGTTAGAGTCTCGCCCCGTCACACAGTTTTAATCTGCCATGAAGTTTCACTCTTCTACTTCTTCTTCGTCTACTTTATTATTATTTTTATTGTGACGAGCGGCCCGTTTTACGCATTAAGGGACGCTTCTGACCTTTCCTTCTTAAATACCTTTCGACTACACGAAAACAAGGTGTTTTCACTTCGGCGAAAAAATGACCCTATTCTCAGAGTCTTGCTGACGACCAAACTAGAATCAATTCGAGTTTTGTGTTTTTATTTTCTCTTCGCATGGAGCTAAGCAGTTCGTCGACGACACCAGATTAGCAATTCTCGATGAGGCGAATTCATTGAGTTAAAGTGTAACGTTAAGTCGAAGAAGCAGGTGTGGAATGCGACTGTTGATATTTTTTAAAATATTAGGAATCCGATACATCGATATTCAATAAATGTCGGTACCGGCCGTCGACATATCGGAAAACACGTATCGATACATCGAAGAAAAAATATCGCCGTAGCGGCCTATGAAAACATACGCTGCACATAGTAAATATACCGACGCCGTTAGAGCTGTATATTTAAGTATTTATTTATTATTATATATCCTGTACATCACCAAGCTAGCAGCCTCTTATCCGCCTTAGAGCAAGAACTGAAAGAGAAACGATGCACGTTCACGCTTGCCGACATCCACTTTGCTAACAATGGTAACTGTACGTAAGTGGCACAATACAAGATGTCTGACCGGTCCGTCGTACGGTCTCGTCACGTATCGGATTTGTCCGGAATACTCTGACGACTTCCCCGTGTTTTTTTCATTTCTGCCAACGCCAGCGACCTAACAGCTGTAGTATCAAAATTGCGTAGTGAACCTAAACTTGGCAGTTTCTGTTGGTACCGCTGAGAGCCGATTGCGTCGTTTTCCCCTCACATGTCCGCCCATCGCAAAAGACCAATCTTGGGATGATGTAGAATTTTTTTCATCATTTTCAGCAACTGTTTTTGAAGAATCCCTACGTGAAGAAACATCACACCAATAGCGTTAAAAATATAAAATAAAAATATTGCCACCCGATATTGCCATTATGATATCGACATACCGGTGGAATAAATATCGCCGATATATGTCGCTAGTCTTCGGAAGAAAGATTGGTGAATCGATATTTTATCGACGGTGGTAATAACTCCACATAAATGTTGTTGTGGTCTTCAGTACAAAGACTGGTTTGATGCAGTGAAGTCAACTGAAGTTAAAATCTTCTGGGTTATTAGGCCGCGTCTTGTTTCTTCTAAAATGTTCGACGGGTTTCGACCCCTCTGCTGGGATCTTCCTCAGGATCTTTTGGTATCCACTACCGCTAGAACACTGTCAGAGACGAGTGTCGCGTCCACTTACAAAGGGGGGAGTTTTCTCGCGTTCGTGCTGGAGAACTGAGAGTATTGGTTAAAATTCGTATGGCTACCATTGATGGGTCATAGTCGTAGGCTAATGCAGAAGGGTTTGATGCAGCTCTCCATGCTACTCCATCCTGTGCAAGCCTCTTCATTTTCGAGCAACTACTGCAACCTACATCCCTCTGACTCTGCTTAGGGTATTCATCTCTTGGTCTCCCTCTACGATTTTTACCCTCCATGCTGCCCTGCAATACTAAATTGGTGATCCCTTGATATCTCAGAACGTGTCTTATCAGCCGATACGTTATTTGGGGCAGGTTATATCACTAATTTCTCTTCTCCCCAATCTATTCAACACCTCCTCATTAGTTACCTCCTCTACACATCTAATCAGCATCTTTCAGTAGCACCGCATTGAAAAGCTTCACAATAAAAACGAAATTGCAGACATCTGCAGATACAGCAGAGAGAATGCGTTGACGAGTCTCAGGAGAGACACGTGTAAATGAACTGCTGAAAACGAGAATTTTGTTTTGCCTGGAAGCCATTAGATACGCAACCTGCAACTGGTAATTGTGCGACCGTTCTAACCCTTCAGTAATATAGATCGTAAAAGTGACACGTGTGCAGGCGAATTACCACACTCGCCTACGCAAGCGTTTACACATGCAACAAGAGAAGCTGTAACTGCCTCGCTGTAATGATCCCCCGTCACCCGTAATGCGACAGAAATACTCCGTGAGTTGCAGATATATACAGGGCGATGTTGCCAGGTGCAGTGTGTGACGTCAGCTCTCGTCTCTCGTCCGGTGGGAAGCGGATCTGTGTAGGTGGCGTTGCAGGTAAGCCGCTTAGTGTGAATGCAGCGGCTGCCTGTCCACTGGCAGACGGCGGGGGCGTGTACCACTGGGCTGCTGTTTCGCCGGAAGGGCGCAGTAGACCTACCGAACTGACACAGGGTCGGAGGCAACTGCCCGTAGGTGGCAAGCGCACAATAGCGCCCACGTGGCATGTTCTTCCGCAGAGTCGGGTGTGAGAACACAGTGGATCGTGGGTACCAATGACTAGGCTCTGCCTGTCCCCTCTCTCTCTCTCTCTCTCTCTCTCTCTCTCTGTGTGTATCTGTCTGTCGTTAGCTCTTTCTCCCCTTACCCATCCGTTTTTCTCCCAATAGCCTCCTTTTCCCCCTTGTCCTCCTGTGTCGTCTTCTGCACCTCCCTTTGTCTCCACCTCTTCATCTTTTTCTTTGTATCTACCTGCCTTTCTCCATCCCTTTGACCTGCATTCTTTCTTCGCCTATATGTTTCCTTCTTTTACACAACACTGTTCTTGTGAATCTTGCCTCTTCCTTTTCAACTCTTCCTTTTCTCAACTCTTCCTTTTCTCAACTCTTCCTTTTCTCAACTCTTCCTTTTCTCAACTCTTCCTTTTCTCAACTCTTCCTTTTCTCAACTCTTCCTTTTCTCAACTCTTCCGTTTCTCAACTCTTCCGTTTCTCAACTCTTCCGTTTCTCAACTCTTCCGTTTCTCAACTCTTCCGTTTCTCAACTCTTCCGTTTCTCAACTCTTCCGTTTCTCAACTCTTCCGTTTCTCAACTCTTCCGTTTCTCAACTCTTCCGTTTCTCAACTCTTCCGTTTCTCAACTCTTCCGTTTCTCAACTCTTCCGTTTCTCAACTCTTCCTTTTCTCAACTCTTCCTTTTCTCAACTCTTCCTTTTCTCAACTCTTCCTTTTCTCAACTCTTCCTTTTCTCAACTCTTCCTTTTCTCAACTCTTCCTTTTCTCAACTCTTCCTTTTCTCAACTCTTCCTTTTCTCAACTCTTCCTTTTCTCAACTCTTCCTTTTCTCAACTCTTCCTTTTCTCAACTCTTCCTTTTCTCAACTCTTCCATCCACTCCAACCTCCTTCCAGTTTACAGTATCTGTGAGTTGTGACGGTCCTGTATCCATACACATTGTATCTCTCCCCTTCCGAACAGGCCTCGGAAGGCACAGCAGTACCGACTGAGCGCCGTGTCGCCCTCACTGATGGGATACGGCTGTGTAAGAGCACGTGGTTGGCACACCACTGTCTCGGCCGTTGTCAGCTTTCCGCCATTGGAGCCGCTACTTTTCGATCAAGTAGCTCCTCAATTTGCATCACAAAGGCTGGATGCACCCTGCTTGCCAACAGCCCTCGGCAGCCCGGTACGGTCACCTATCTGAGTGCTAGCCAAGCATGACAGCGCTTAACTTCGGTGATGTGACGGGGAATGGTGTTATCACTGTGATGAGGCCGTTGGCACACGTTTTACGGTTTACTATTCTTTCTTTAGCGTTTTCCAAGCTTACTGTTTGATTTTAGCGCATATTGAGTATCGATAGTCGTGCAGTAATAGCTCGTTAAGTGGCATAGAGCAGTAAAATAGAATCTTCATACCATTACAACTATTTGTTAATTGATGATTAATTGAAACCCTCAGCTGCCAACAGGTGTTCTTGATGTACCTTGATGGGGACAACTGAAAATGTGTGCCCCGACTGGGACTCGAACCCGGGATCTCCTGCGTACACGGCAGACACTCTGTCCAACGTAATAGATATTTGCCCATCGACTCATTACTAGTGTACAGTAAGGTGTCGATTCCCGTAAGAGTTCGGCAAACTGTGCGCATTTGCACATATGAAGGTCAGTGGCCAGGTAGCCTTTTTATTTATATATGAAGATATTAACTACCTAGTATCTATTAGGAACATTACGTATGTGGATTGTGGCCAGTTGGAAATGTGGGTCTCACGGGAAGCATGCAAGGGATAAGTCCCTGCAGTCGTGCTATACATCTGTGTCCTCTGTGGTTCAGATGGCTAGTGTGTCTGCCGTGTAAATGGGTGATCCTGGGTTCATGTCCCAATCGGGGCACTCATTTTCACCTGTCCCAGTCGAGCTATACCAGCGACAGCTGTCGGCACCAGAGGGTTCCAGTTAATTATCATTTATTCTAGAGAAGCTGCACAGTCATCAATGTATCTGTTCTTTCATGAACAGTAATTATCTTCTTAAAAAAATCCTCATAACTTAGGACGTTCAAGCTGCACAGTTTGCCATGGTGTGTGATGGGAATAGCTATGGTTTAGTTTAGAGAGGAAGCCCACTTTATTTGGATGGGTTCGTTAGCACGCCGGCCGCGGTGGCCGAGCAGTTCTAGGCGCTACAGTCTGGAATCGTGCGACCGCTACTGTTGCAGGTTCGAATCCTGCCTCGGGCATGGACGTGTGTGATGTCCTTAGGTTAGTTAGGTTTAAATAGTTGTAAGTTCTAGGGGACTGATGACCTCAGCAGTTAAGTCCCATAGTGATCAGAGGCATTTGAACCATTTTGAACACCTATAAATTTGGACTGTTCAGTTTCACTAATCATATGCCCATTCTGTGAAAACGTCAGGTTTTTGTTGAATTGAGAGTTAGAAACTGCACAAACTGAGTTTTACTGTGATTTAGCGTTAGTTTATTTTCTACAAGCCATGAACTTGGGTCATGAACTGCACTATTTGAAACTGAGCCGATTTCACATCCAACGTCCTTTACTACCGCGCTAGTGTCATCAGCAAACAGAAATATTGTAGAGTTACCCTTAATAGTAGAGGGCATACCATTTATATAAATAACTGGAGTGGCCCCAATACTGATCCCTGGGGCACCCCGCATTTGACTGTACTCCACATAACAACCATTCTCATTACTGTCAATAATGACCTTTAGCGGTCTGTTGCTAAAGTAAGAGGAGAACCAGTTGTTAGCTACTCCCCGCATTTCGTAATGGGAGTCATTTGGCTGTAAGAAATTTTGAAATACGCTGCGTGTAACACAGTAACTAATTTGTAAACTAGTCATACATCTGAAGCTCTCTTACATACGTAAGCCGGATTTTCTAAGGAATCGGCGGTGTGCCTGTTTGGGTGGAATTTTGCTACTGTGACCAGTAAAACTGCCGGCGTGGCTGGTCCCTGTTTACTGTGCGCCCTGTTCACGCGTCGGTGACGGCGACTCCGCAGACTGCAGCAGAGCGCAGACGAGTTTCCAGAAACCGGCGTGACGCGTCCCGGCTGCAGCCGGCTGACGTCACACACGCGGAGACACCCGTCACCCACATCGCGTCACCAGTACACCTACACCTACACCCACACCGCACCCGGCAAGAGTCGGTGTGTCAGTCGAGAGCTGCCTTGCCTGGTCTCAGTCCACACCCGCACACTTCAGACCACTGTGAAGTGAAGTGCGCCAAATTTAAAAGGTGGGAGCAGACTCCTACCACAAACACGCATACAGACAATCGTGCGTCGAAAATCTGCGCAGACAGTCTTGCACGCATTTTGTAACGGGTCTTGTAACTGAACTACTGTCGGCAAACAGTTTCCGAGTCCCCGCTTAATGTATTTAGTGGCACAATGAGACGATAAGCAACGCTTACACAGTATCTCTACCCACCGACGTGACACAGTGTGTCAGAGCGTGTACGGGCAGAGACAGCCGTCGGAGCACAGCATTGGCTGCATTGCGCGCCTTGCCATTCTTCTTAATAGTTAAAGACTGGCTGGTGTTGCGTGCGAGAACATTACTACCAGAATCAGTTACAGTCGGTGTTCCTTCATCGCCCAAGCGGGAACGGACACGTGCAGGACCGTCACCAAGATCAGCTTGTTGGAACACGCGAGGCAATACTGACCATGCGACTTAGCTTAAAAGATAGACTGACGAAACTGCAGCCTACGGTTCAAGTGGTTCAAGTGACTCTGAGCACTATGCTACTTAACTTCTGAGGTCATCAGTCCCCTAGAACTTAGAACTAATTAAACTTAACTAACCAAAGGACATCACACACATCCATGCCAGAGGCAGGATTCGAACCTGCGATCGTGGCGGTCACGCGGTTCCAGACTGTAGCGCCTAGAACCGCACGGCCACACCGGCCGGCCTGCAGCCTACGTTTCTAGCATTTGTAGACTTGGAGAAGGCTTTTGACAGTGTTCACTGGTATACTCTCTTTCAAATTGTGAAGGTGGCAGGGATAAAATGCTGCGAGCGAAAGGCTATTTACAATTTGTACAGAAACCAGATGCCAGTTATAAGAGTCTACGGGGAATAAAAGGCAAGCAGTGATTCGGGAGTGAGACAGGGTTGTAGCGTGAACCGTGATTTATTTTCATTGAATATTCTTAAGAATTCATTTTATTTACTACCAATTCATGAAGAACATTAACACATTTAATCACACTATGTAAGCATGGAAGTAGTTGCCAGGGAGTAACTGATGAAATCATAACCAAATTCCTTTTAACAGATGGCTATTTTATTCCCTTTAATAGTGCCTAAAAGCATTTTTTTAAAGAAACAGATTTAAAATTATAATCAGAATGCATCCTCTAAATATCAGAATTACAATTTATTCAGAGGCAGAAAGAAACAAGTTTTGACTTTATGAGCTTTCGGGCAGAGAACCTAGCCGCTCCTTTTTGACACGGCCGTAGTTACG
Organism: Schistocerca cancellata; assembly: GCF_023864275.1. NCBI lineage: Eukaryota > Metazoa > Arthropoda > Insecta > Orthoptera > Acrididae > Schistocerca > Schistocerca cancellata. Next base: position 14,386,603 of record NC_064636.1, read on the forward strand.
ACCGCTCACAACAGTCTCTGAAGGACCGTTGTGAGATGACTGAACAGGCAACCTTTCCCCCTTGTCCCACCAGAGGGAGACACCAAAGCTGCGACTGCCACAGCGGCGCCACCGCCAGAAACGCAGGGCCACTGCTTCACACTACGCGCTGCGGCGCGCTCTTCGAAACAGCGATTTTTACCACGGCTCACAGCCTGTCCGCGATGTTGTTCAATCGATATATCGAGCAGGAAGTAAAAGAAACGAAAGAGAAATTCGGAGTGGGAATTAAAATCCATGGAGTAGAAATAAAAACTTGGAGGTTCGCTGGTGACATTGTAATTATGTCGGAAACAGTAAAGGACCGGGAAGAGCAGTTGGACGGAATGGACAGTGTCTATAAGGCAGATTTCAGATTAATGTCAACAAAAGCTAAACGAGGATAGTGGAATGTACTGGAATTAAATGAGATGATGCTGAGAGTATTAGATTACGAAATGAGAAACTTAAGTAGTAGATGAGATTTGGTATTCGGGGAATAAAACAGCTCATGATCGTCGTAGAAGAGAGGATATAAAATGTAGAATGGTGATGGCAAGGTAAACGTTTGTGATTAAGAGAAATTTGTTAACATCGAGTATAGCTTTTTTTGAAACTATTTGCATGCAGTGTAGCCGTGTATGGAAGTGAAACATCGACGATGAATAGTGTGGACAGGAAGAGAATAGAAGCTTTCGGAATGTGGCACTACAGAAGAATGTTGAAGATTAGATGGGTAGAAGACGCATCTAATGAGGTACTGAATAGGATTGGGTAGAAGAGAAATTTGTGGCACAACCTGACTAAAAAAGGCATAAATTGATAGTACATAATCTGAGGCATCAAGGGATCACCAGTTTAGTATTGGAGGTCAGCGTGTAGGGTAAAAATCGTGTAGGGAGATCAAGAGATGAATACACTAAACAGGTTCAGAAGGACGTAGGTTGCAGTAGGTACTGGGAGATGAAGAAGGTTGCACAGGACAGAGTAGCATGGAGAGCTGCATCAAACCAGTCTCAGGACTGAAGACGACGACGACGACGACGACGACGACATCATCATCATCTACGTCTACATCCATACTCCGCAAGCGATCTGACGGTGTGTGGCGGAGGGTACCTTGAGTACCTCTATCGGTTTTCTCTTCTATTCCAGTCTCGTATTGTTCGTGGAAAGAAAGATTGTCGGTGTGCCTCTGTGTCGGCTCTAATCTCTCTGATTCTATCCTCACGGTCTCTTCGCGAGATATACGTAGGAGGGAGCAATATACTGCTCGACTCCTCGGTGAAGGTATGTTCTCGGAACTTCAACAAAAGCCCGTACCGACCTACTGACCGTCTCTCCTGCAGAGTCTCCCACTGGAGTTTATCTGTCATCTCCGTAACGCTTTCGCGATTACTATATGATCCTGTAACGAAGCGCGCTGCTCTCCGTTGGATCTTCTCTATCTCTTCCACCAACCCTGTCTGGTACGGATCCCACACCGGTGAGCAGTATTCGAGCAGTGGGCGAACAAGTGTACTGTAACCTACTTCCTTCGTTTTCGGATTGCATTTCCTTAGGATTCTTCCAACAACAACAATTCCATGAAGTTATGATAGTTGGCGGCATTATACGTAGCCCTCGAAATGGCATCTGTATCTGATGTGCATCCTGAGCAGTTTCATGTGGGTGGAAACAGTAGCGGTTGCAGGATATCTATCCAGACCTGGCAGTGAACAAAAGCAGGGTGAGTCGTCGGGCACACCTGCCCCATCTCCCGCGAGCCCGGCGGCCGCGCACTCAGCCGTGACTGCCGCAGTGCTGGAACGTCCGGACACTCTCATTCCAGGTGATGGACGGATCGCAATCATACTTCCGCTTCTCCGTGACAACGCAAGTATGCCCACCCGAAAGTACATCACGAAACCTAACTGGACTGTCCCTACTCGTCCACCTGAAACGCCCATCTCACACATTCAGACTCCCCACCTGTTCAGCTAAACCAAGGTGTAGGGAAGCAGCCTACTCACGCCTTATAAAATTTTCATCAGTCTTTCCATTGTGTGCCAGCCTAGTCCGCTGTAACTAGCTCTGCCGTCATAAATGTTGCGCAATACTTTAAAAATCAAGTAAATAACCTGAAACGGTTCTAGCATGTCAGGAGTAATACTAGATCAATATGTGTTGAATATCAGTCTGATGACTTTAACAATTTTCGAAATTTGGACGTTTTTCTGTAAAAATCATTGGCGCAACAGAAAAGAGCTAGAGACTTCAAAATTTATATTTAGATTCCTTTTTCATAATAATTTAGTAGAAACTGTATTCTGGATCTCACAAATTAAAATTTTAGTGGAAATTCATGATTTTCTGGTTTTTGTCTTAAAAATGAAGGAAGCAAGATAGATTAAGTAGGCCAGTAAATAATGCTAGGATGTTTAAATTTAAGTAGAAGGGAGATCCGCTATAATCATAAAGATGTGAGAAGTTTCAATTGAATAACTATAAAGCTATAGCGATAACGTATCTCCAAAGTGCAAGTTCAGAGCTCGTCTACTGCGTGTAGCGTAATTAAATTAATTCTCTCGCCCAAAATATTTGACTTAGCTACGTCAGACTTTTACTATGATTACTTACCTGTGTGCTGATTGCACATTTAAATTGAGAGCTTCATCGGCCATCCGCAAAGGAAGCGATGATTTATTCGATAACTTAAATTGGTGCATTACTAGCCCAGCGGCTAGTCGGGAGAGCCGATTTGATCAGGCGTTCCCTCAGCCGTCCGCACCGCGGCTTCATACACTCCTGGAAATGGAAAAAAGAACACATTGACACCGGTGTGTCAGACCCACCATACTTGCTCCGGACACTGCGAGAGGGCTGTACAAGCAATGATCACACGCACGGCACAGCGGACACACCAGGAACCGCGGTGTTGGCCGTCGAATGGCGCTAGCTGCGCAGCATTTGTGCACCGCCGCCGTCAGTGTCAGCCAGTTTGCCGTGGCATACGGAGCTCCATCGCAGTCTTTAACACTGGTAGCATGCCGCGACAGCGTGGACGTGAACCGTATGTGCAGTTGACGGACTTTGAGCGAGGGCGTATAGTGGGCATGCGGGAGGCCGGGTGGACGTACCGCCGAATTGCTCGACACGTGGGGCGTGAGGTCTCCACAGTACATCGATGTTGTCGCCAGTGGTCGGCGGAAGGTGCACGTGCCCGTCGACCTGGGACCGGACCGCAGCGACGCACGGATGCACGCCAAGACCGTAGGATCCTACGCAGTGACGTAGGGGACCGCACCGCCACTTCCCAGCAAATTAGGGACACTGTTGCTCCTGGGGTATCGGCGAGGACCATTCGCAACCGTCTCCATGAAGCTGGGCTACGGTCCCGCACACCGTTAGGCCGTCTTCCGCTCACGCCCCAACATCGTGCAGCCCGCCTCCAGTGGTGTCGCGACAGGCGTGAATGGAGGGACGAATGGAGACGTGTCGTCTTCAGCGATGAGAGTCGCTTCTGCCTTGGTGCCAATGATGGTCGTATGCGTGTTTGGCGCCGTGCAGGTGAGCGCCACAATCAGGACTGCATACGACCGAGGCACACAGGGCCAACACCCGGCATCATGGTGTGGGGAGCGATCTCCTACACTGGCCGTACACCACTGGTGATCGTCGAGGGGACACTAAATAGTGCACGGTACATCCAAACCGTCATCGAACCCATCGTTCTACCATTCCTAGACCGGCAAGGGAACTTGCTGTTCCAACAGGACAATGCACGTCCGCATGTATCCCGTGCCACCCAACGTGCTCTACAAGGTGTAAGTCAACTACCCTGGCCAGCAAGATCTCCGGATCTGTCCCCCATTGAGCATGTTTGGGACTGGATGAAGCGTCGTCTCACGCGGTCTGCACGTCGAGCACGAACGCTGGTCCAACTGAGGCGCCAGGTGGAAATGGCATGGCAAGCCGTTCCACAGGACTACATCCAGCATCTCTACGATCGTCTCCATGGGAGAATAGCAGCCTGCATTGCTGCGAAAGGTGGATATACACTGTACTAGTGCCGACATTGTGCATGCTCTGTTGCCTGTGTCTATGTGCCTGTGGTTCTGTCAGTGTGATCATGTGATGTATCTGACCCCAGGAATGTGTCAATAAAGTTTCCCCTTCCTGGGACAATGAATTCACGGTGTTCTTATTTCAATTTCCAGGAGTGTATGTAAGAACGCTGCGCGAGAAAGGAAGGCCCCAGTTCTGTCCAGACGCTGATTAGCAGACCACCTGTGTCGGGAGTCGCGTCGTGTCGGTATCATTGCTATAAACAGCCTCGGATGCCGTAATAACTTACTCGGGATACGCGTAACCATGAAATAGTTGTTCGAGTGAAGTGTTAATTCTGGGATCACTTTAATGGTCTATCTTCAGTTTGCGTATGTCGCATTTCCACGTGCCGCCGCGGGACAGACATTAATTCCACCTGCCGCCCCACAAAGGGTGCGTTCTGCGAGTAGTAGTACGTAGATGGTGGGGACATCATTGGTCCAGAAGGATGTTGGCACTGATGTCGACCAGTAGAGTGGTACCGTGTGGACATTCTGGGTCCTCCCACTGTGGAGTACTAATGTTGTCGCACTGAAGAGAAATCGTTTTGAAAAATAGGGTTATGTAGCTGAAAGAGTGGGGAGTAAAATAGTGTACCGGAATCTCGAATAAAACCGTTCTGCTTTCAGAAAACGGCGTTGCATTACTTACTGAATGCCCATTGTAGAACCTGTACTCGGAAACCACTCGAAATGGGCTGGAATTCAACACTACCCTATTATATGCTATATTGTAAGCTCCTTAGAAACGTTATTTGGAAGGCAAGAAGTATGATACCGTATGGTCAGTTGTGAAGGGAGTTTCTGGTCAGCAGCACAAGGTCGACGATATTGTGTTCGTAGGAAAAATATTTCTGTTGCTGATAAGTGACACATATGACTGAGCACTGCTGGTGGATTAAATAAAATTTTACTTTCTACTGGGAATCGTATAACTCTCTTAGCAAATGCTTTTCCGAGACGTCTGAAATACTCCTGTGTGATACAGACAAGGGATCGAGTGAATAACTAAATCACTGAAGAATCTCATGGATATGACGGGGTGCCTAGCAGAATGTTAAAGTACTGTACTGCTCATGTTAGCCCCGTATTTAGCCATATTTCTAATTTTTGCTTTAGGAATGGACAGTTTCCTGAACGATTAAAGTACTCAGTAGTAAAGCCGATGTATAAAAAGGGAGAAAGGGATAATGTAGACAATTTTAGACCTATTTCTATGCCATCAGTGTTTGCTAGAGTTATTCAAAAGGCTGTGTACGTAAGGATAATTGATCATTTTAAATAGAATAATTTGGCATCAAATGTGCAGTCCGGCTTTAGAAGGCGGTTAACACCTGAAAATGCTGTCTTCTCTTTTTCTCTGAGAGGTACTGGATGGATTGAACGAAGGGCTTCGAACGCTAGGCGTACTTTTTTTGTTTAAGTAAGGCGTTTGATTCTGTTGATCATAAAATATTGGTCTAGAAATTGGACCATTCTGGAATACGAGGAGTAGCCCACAATTGGTTGACCTCTTACTTCAGCAGCAGACAGCAAAATGTCATAATTCACAGTGTTGAGAATGGCTGTGATGTGGGGTCTGAGTGGGACACGGTCAAATAGGAGGTGCCCCAGGGATCAGTGTTGGGGCCACTCCTGTTCCTTATTTATATAAATGGCATTACGGGTAACTCTAAAATATTGGTTTTGCTCATGACACTAGCTTGATAGTGAAGGATGTCGTGTGCAACATTGGCTGGCTTTCAAATAGTGCAGTTCATGAGATACGTTCATGGCTTGTACAAAAAAAAAAAAAAAAAAAACCCACTAAATCACAGTAAGAGTCAGTTTTTACAGGTTCTAACACACAATTCAACAAACGAAGACTTTTTGATTTCAGAGAATGAACATGTCATTAGTGAAACTAAACAGTTCAAATTCGTAGATGTTCAGATAGGTAGTAAGCTATCGTTGAAAGCCCACGTTCAGGATCTTGTTGGAAAACGTAATGCTACCATTTTTACTATTCTAACGGTATCCGAAGTGAGTCATCGTTCGCCACGAAAAATTGGCCTTCTTCACGTATTTTGATTCGCTTATGTCGTATGGTATCATGTTTTGGGTGCTAAACGGTTAGTCAGTCTATTCTGGCAGCAACAGTCCACTTAGTTGAGCAGTTCCAGCCATGCGCAAAACATCAGGTCCTAAAGTTTGTGACGTGTTGTGGGAACTCCGGTCGACGCAGACAAAAAACAACCGACGCTTTGATGTGTGCACACATTAAGGTACCACGTATAAAAGTATCTGCATTTACACCGACTGGATGCACTCTGCGTTGTGTGTGGCGCGCGAAGGGGTAGAGGGGTGACTCCGATCGACTATAATCTGGACTTTTTAAAATATTTATATGACTATTTTTGTAATTTTCACTTGTAATACCGAACAAGGAACGCTTTACAACGCTGCAAGGGGCTGGCTCTTCACTGTAGGACTAGTAAAACTCTGTGATAACTTTCTCCCTCTCCCTCCCTCCCTCCCATTTCTCGCGTCCCCCCTTCCCCACCCTCGGAACGCGCTGACGTGCGCCGGCCGGTCAGTTGACGGAAACTAGATTTCAGCCCGCCCTCGTGCACTCTAACAGTTGACGGGTTCAGAAGGTAGAGCAGGGGTGGGCAGTAACGTGTCGACGCCAGCGCAGCCAAATTGGCAGGAAATTGAGTTCCAGCTTTTGACGCGGCGCTAACGTCGTCACACAGCGGCGGTTGGCGCTACTGCCCGTCCGGCCACTCTGCCGAGCCGCTATTGGCCGCGGACTTGGATCGTTACAGGGCGGCCAACATTTCAGCAGTGTCCCTCTCTAATGGTGCTTCCCCGTGTAACCTGGTGGTACTCTCCACATCGTCTGCCGATGCCCGCGTCACTTGTCTCTTACACCATCTGCCATCTCTCCCTCTACATCCACACTGCTCACGTGAGCCCTACACTGTTTGGTGGGAAAGTAGAATGCGCGGATTTTAGTGTAGTACTGTCGTGACCGTAACTTGTCCTTTTGCACGATTCATAACCACCTCTGGCCATCGGAATTTCACAAATCGCTTAAAGAAAACGTGGGATGTCTCCCTTAAAAAGAGGACGACCTGTATCCTACCTATCCTCTTTAGATTTATTGGACAATCTCGTTTTCACTTCTAAGCCGACCAGATTTTCAACATCATGCTCTGACATGAAACGCTACGATTCTTTTCTTCCCCGGCTATCTCACAGTCCATGATTCACTATACTACGATCCTCTGCTCCAAAAGAACATTCTCAGAAAATTCTTCCTTAAATTGAGCCTTGTGGTCGATATTTCAGACTTCTCTAGGCCTTGAATACCCTCTTTGCCTGTGCAATTCCACCTTGCTTCGTCAAATGTCTCATTTTGCTTCCAAGGTAGCGATGTTGCTTTTTATTTTCATTTCTTGGTTCTCAATGCTGATGTTTTTCCCTATTCTCATTTCTGCTACTCATTATTTTCGTCCGTTTACTCCTGATTCTTATTCTGTACTCATTAGGCGGTTCATTGCATTCAACACATCGCGTAATTCTTCGGCAACGTCAGCTTATGATAACAATGTCACAAGTGAATGTTCTCTTCGAAATCCTTTCGTCAACGCGCTCTTAAATTACTACATTCGTGCTTGATTTAGTTTCAGATTTATTCTATGTTTGTTTTTCGTCCCTGTCGCACCCTTGACTCCCCATCGCAGCTGTGTTCACTTATGTTTGTACCCTAAGCTGGTTTTTACACTTCAACTCCCCCCCCCCCCCCTCCTCCTCTCCCCTACTTGTGTTAAGCCCCTACAAACGATGCCCGTAAACCGTACACCTATGCACCAGCGCCCCAAGCGTACGTTATCTCTAACTACAGGCCGCTTCACGTACATCTGCTGCACCATCAACGCGTGATATACCTGGAGCACATGCGCATTAGGCGATAATGAGGCGCAAAACGCAAATATAACCGTCTCATCTCTTCTAAACTCGTCCGTTCTGCGACGCGAAACACAAGGGGGACTGCGAGACATATTGCAACGTCATTCATACAGATTAATGTGAGCTCAAGGTTCCTGTTTCGTAAGAAATTGTTCATCATTTTTATTGAGTACCTGTTATTCTCTTGTGTAGTTTACTACTGTTCTGAATTACATATTCGACAGCTAGTTTTCTATTACGAAACTTGGCTACACAGGTACATGTATATCTAAATTTACATTTTGCACATGGAGGACCCACTTGCTTTTGGAGATGTTGCCCTGGTAGTGACAGTAAATTTTCGGATTAGGGCAGAACGACGACGAAAACGAAAAGTCAGACTTCGGTGAGTTCGAGCCTGACTGAAAGGAAACCGGTTCTTCCATGATTTCAATATCGACTTACGTGTTTGCTGCCATGGTTTTAATTCTAACTAACGGGACAAGCGCTGCCATTTTAAGGTATGTTTGTATTCGTGCACCATTAGCTTACTCTGCCTCTAAATGGTTCATATAGGTTCTCTAACCAGAACTTTTATACCATAATGTGCCGTGTGTCGCAGTTAATCTGATAACGTGCTAAGAGTGCGAAACGCGTAATTAATAAACGTTGCAACAGAGGCTGCCTTTTATTTGGAACAACTCTTTTTATTTCCGTCATTGCTTCGATGTATGGATTAAACAGTAGAGCCGTAAGTCTGCATTCCTGTCTTACATTCTCTCCAAGCCGAGAACTTAGTTCTCGTCCTACATTTTTGTTGTTCTGTTTTCGTTCTTGTAGGTACTGTGTACTACCATTCTTTCACTGCAGCTTATATCTAAAGAGTAATTCAGGAACATATGCAAATATTTTAATATGTTATTCTATAAGTAAAGGCAGCGGCCTTGCCGCAGTGGTTATCCCAGTTCCCGTGAGATCACCGAAGTTAAGCGCTGTCGGGCGTGGCCGGCACTGGGATGGGTGACCATCCAGGCCGCCACGCGCTGTTGCCATTTTTCGGGGTGCACTCAGCCTCGTGATGCCAATTGAGGAGTTACTCGACCGAAGAGTAGCGTCTTTGGTCAAAGAAAAGTATCATAACGACCGGGAGAGCGGTGTGCTGATCCCACGCCCTTCCTATCCGCGTCTTCCACTGAGGATGACACGGCGGTCGGATGGTACCGGTAGGCCACTCGTGGCCAGAAGACGAAGTGCTATTCTACATGTAAAACTAAAGAAAAAAAAAGTTCGTGTAAACTTAGGTCCGCAAATGTTCAGTTACTGCTAATAAAAGATTTTGCCTGAAACTTAGGAACTTCGTTAATATGAAGCCATCGCGAAACTGTACGAGATTAACGGAAAGCTCGATTTCAATTTATTTTGTTGTTATTGATCTGGTGAATCTAATAAAACATTTCCCAAACGTGTTTATGCATTCAGAGAAGCAAAGAAGTAATTTCGTGAAATTTTTAGTGTATTAACTACTTGCTACTTGACCCAATGTGTTTTTTAAGTTACAGACCATTGCACAAAGCTTTCGACAGAAGTCGTAGAGAATTTAATTTCGGAAAAATGATGGTAATAACGTTAACTGAAACTGTATGAGTGTGTCAGTGTGTCGGGTTTTATTAACGTAATAATACTCGTGAATTAATGTTAAACCGGGCCGGCCGGTGTGGCAGAGCGGTTCTAGGCGCTTCAGTCGGGAACCGCGCGACCGCTCCGGTCGCAGGTTCGAATCCTGCCTGGGGCATGGGTTTGTGTGATGTCCCATAGTGCTCAGAACCATTTGAAGCATTTGTTTAACCTGAAAAAAAAAACAAAGCTCAGTGCTAAGCAATTGTACGTTGTACATACAATTTCACAATACAGCCACAATAAATGTTCAAAAATGCCTCCACCGAGTTCAATGCATTTAGCTGCACGTGTATGAACAGATTTTGTTGCTCGTTTTAGTTTCACAGGGTTGTTCTTAATTTCGTCTATGGCACTCATAATGCGAGCAAGTAATGCCTCACGTGTATTGACTTTGTCCTCATAAACTATGTCCTTCATCCATCTCCGTACACAAAAATCCATTTGTTTTAAATCGCGCGATCTGGGTGGCCACAGACGTGTAGCACGACCACCAATCCATTTCTGGGGGGAAATGTTCATTTAAATGTGTAGTAACGGCTTTGGTGAAATGTGGAGGCGCGCTTTCATGTTGAAAATAAATTTTTCAATCGGGTAGGAAGTTGAACATTTTCGAGCAAGCGGGGCATTTCTTCTTGAAGGAATTCTAAGTACGTCTCGCCAGTTAGACGTCCTGGGAAAATGAATGGTCCAATAAAGTATGTCTTGATTATACCACACCATACATTTATGCGAAATCGCTACTGGAAATTGCTTTGCACTGTTGCACGTTGGTTTGCTTCAGACCGTAAGTGCTCGTTATGTAAATTGTTTGTACCATCTCGAGTAAACTGTGTCTCATCAGTAAATAAAACGTATTTGTGTAGCTGCCGATTACTGTTTAACCAGTTGCACAATTCCAAGTGAAGGCGGGATATCTTGGATGTAAACGATGCACTTTATGTTAAGGATACAGATTATTGTACTTCAGTATACGCCGTACCTTAGACTGTGAAGTGCCTAATCGTTGAGAGATACGTCGCGTACTGGTACCCGGGATACGTTGAACGGCATCCATGATACCATAATCATCGTCTTCAGTATTGAGCGCTAGTACTGATTCTGAACGCTAGGTAGAGGACCTGTCTCCCGTAACATTCGAAATACTCAAATAATGTTTCGTTCGGAATCCTGACTTGGATATTTGACGGTGTAATAGGGAACTTTGTCAAATGTCGTCCAATATTTGATCAAATCTAGGGCCTTGCTGTACATTTGATCAAAGAAATCGCTTGTCTTCTGTTCACTGAAGTGTGACATGTTACCACATGGAGGGCTAGCATCGCTGCAGCATTCTGTCGTCTGTAGTGTTTTTATAAACATTGCCGGTAAACACAATAGGTGTGTGCCGACAACTACAAAATTAATAGAGATGTATGAAGCTGATGAGGCGCTTTACAACGTGAGGCACGCTGAATACAAAAATAGATAAAGAAGATTGGAGAGCTGACTTGACCTGACCTGACCTGACCTAATCTAATCTAACCTAACCTAACCTAACCTAACCCAACCCTCTCCTGTAGGAAGGAATCGGAGTGTTACAGTGAGCCTCTCTTCTGCAGATGTAGCAGTTCTTAACTGAATATTGTGCTTTGTGATACGAGGACACACTTAACTGAGCACATACAGAAATGTATGCTCATCCATCCTTAAGTAATTGATGTACGACTTGTCCTCCACTGTAAGCTCACGTAACAAGTTTTGTCGAATGCTTTTATCGTGTCGTCGTAAAACCCACGGCTCAACCAGATACTTTTTTTGCCGTTTCTCTTCCGCTAGTGCACACAGTGCAATTGTGGTACATGCAACTGCTGCGGGTATTAACAAGTTGTTGTTGTCAGCCATCTTGAACTTTCACGACAAATATGATGACAGTGTAATACCCCTTGTAGCGCTCCGTCAAAGATTTTTGTCAAATATACACTCCTGGAAATGGAAAAAAGAACACATTGTCACCGGTGTGTCAGACCCACCATACTTGCTCCGGACACTGCGAGAGGGCTGTACAAGCAATGATCACACGCACGGCACAGCGGACACAACAGGAACCGCGGTGTTGGCCGTCGAATGGCGCTAGCTGCGCAGCATTTGTGCACCGCCGCCGTCAGTGTCAGCCAGTTTGCCGTGGCATACGGAGCTCCATCGCAGTCTTTAACACTGGTAGCATGCCGCGACAGCGTGGACGTGAACCGTATGTGCAGTTGACGGACTTTGAGCGAGGGCGTATAGTGGGCATGCGGGAGGCCGGGTGGACGTACCGCCGAATTGCTCAACACGTGGGGCGTGAGGTCTCCACAGTACATCGATGTTGTCGCCAGTGGTCGGCGGAAGGTGCACGTGCCCGTCGACCTGGGACCGGACCGCAGCGACGCACGGATGCACGCCAAGACCGTAGGATCCTACGCAGTGCCGTAGGGGACCGCACCGCCACTTCCCAGCAAATTAGGGACACTGTTGCTCCTGGGGTATCGGCGAGGACCATTCGCAACCGTCTCCATGAAGCTGGGCTACGGTCCCGCACACCGTTAGGCCGTCTTCCGCTCACGCCCCAACATCGTGCAGCCCGCCTCCAGTGGTGTCGCGACAGGCGTGAATGGAGGGACGAATGGAGACGTGTCGTCTTCAGCGATGAGAGTCGCTTCTGCCTTGGTGCCAATGATGGTCGTAAGCGTGTTTGGCGCCGTGCAGGTGAGCGCCACAATCAGGACTGCATACGACCGAGGCACACAGGGCCAACACCCGGCATCATGGTGTGGGGAGCGATCTCGTACACTGGCCGTACACCACTGGTGATCGTCGAGGGGACACTGAATAGTGCACGGTACATCCAAACCGTCATCGAACCCATCGTTCTACCATTCCTAGACCGGCAAGGGAACTTGCTGTTCCAACAGGACAATGCACGTCCGCATGTATCCCGTGCCACCCAACGTGCTGTAGAAGGTGTAAGTCAACTACCCTGGCCAGCAAGATCTCCGGATCTGTCCCCCATTGAGCATGTTTGGGACTGGATGAAGCGTCGTCTCACGCGGTCTGCACGTCCAGCACGAACGCTGGTCCAACTGAGGCGTCAGGTGGAAATGGCATGGCAAACCGTTCCACAGGACTACATCCAGCATCTCTACGATCGTCTCCATGGGAGAATAGCAGCCTGCATTGCTGCGAAAGGTGGATATACTCTGTACTAGTGCCGACATTGTGCATGCTCTGTTGCCTGTGTCTATGTGCCTGTGGTTCTGTCAGTGTGATCATGTGATGTATCTGACCCCAGGAATGTGTCAATAAAGTTTCCCCTTCCTGGGACAATGAATTCACGGTGTTCTTATTTCAATTTCCAGGAGTGTATTTGACGGAATATTTGATCAGATCTTTGACAAAGAAATTTGATAGTGTAATGCCGGCCTAAACACCATATCGGCGTATTACTCTGTCGTAGGTTTGAAAGGCATCGCTACTTCATAAATAATTTACAAAATACAAGTTACTACGTGGTTTCACTTAAATTCACTGCTGTTATTTTCTTTCACTGGACAATACAGAAAACGTAACTTTTTTCAAGGTTAAGAAACGCCTGAGACAAGTCACTAACGGTTGTCAACAATGACTTACACGATTCTACATTGTTAATGGAAAGTAAACAAATTTACTTCTATAATGATCTCTGCTTCTCTGGATGTTCTGTAAAACTTCTGCACACACACACACATCTGGGACATGTTCTATTAAATTCACCAGACCAGTAACAACAAAATAAATGGAAATCGAGCTCAACTTTAACCTCGTACAGTTTTGCGATGGCTTCATATTAGCGCAGTTGCTAAATATCAGGAAAAATCTTTTATTAGCCTTAATTCCGTAACTGAACCTATGTTTATACGAACCTTTTTTTTTCTTTAGTTTTACTTGTACAATAACATGTTGAAATATTGTGAATCAGCCTGGAGTTTTCAAACATCTTGCGGTGTCCTCAGTGGTACTGTTTAAAATGCTCGTTTGAATTCGTCGGTTTACCCACACTTTTAAATGCAGCGAGTGTGGCTGTTAGTGTTGGACGTGGACTTACGTGCAAACGGGATTTCGCTGCGGCAGAATTAAGTCGCATGGCGTGTGGGACTAGACTGTGGCTCATGCGAGTAGTATATTTGTGCGTGTCCGGCCCGGAATAGAGCGGCGACGCACGCTACGCAGTCCCACGCATGTCATCTTCTGAGAGAGTGTGTGTGTGTGTGTGTGTGTGTGTGTGTGTGTGTGTGTGTTTTGGCAGACATCCTGCTTTCAGATGGATTTGAGCTTGTGTTCCACGTTGTGCTGATATTGCATCTAATGCTCGGTGATCAAAGAATTAAAATTCTTACAAAAATATACATTATCCCCGGCCACGGTGTCATTTATACTGCTGCTACGGACGTGCTTTACTTTTAGGAAAGTTTTGACGGTGTGCGTGCGCGGACGGGTGAGAAAGCTATTACGGTTCTCTGTTGGAGCGGAAGTCACAACCGATAAGGCCCCGAGTGTTGACAGCGATAGGTGATAGGCAGCTACGGTCTGTATTCGCTCCACCCGTTCTTCGGAGAACGCCCTTTCCTTCCTGCTTTGTGCTCTCGCGCAACATACACTCCAATTCTAATAGCCAGTGTTACTACAAACGCCTGAAGCAACTGCACTAATCTACTGTACTGTTTCTTAATTTTTGTTTTTAAGCTTTCCTGTCACATGCATTTTGTTGCGAGAATCTAACGTAATTCTGGAGACGGAAGTTGCAGCAAAAACGAACAGTTTCTGAAAAACAGCAATTTCGTAGCGCCGAAACTAAATTTGTTAGGGGGTCGTTTATGAAGTTATTTGGAGCGTAGCCACGTACTGAAGTGAAGCGTAGACGATAAACGGATCAGACAAAAAGAGAATGCGATTTTTCTGAAATCGGGTGTTGCACAAGAATGCCGAAGCGTAGATGGATAGAGAGGTTTCATGCTGAAGAGGTGGTTGTTGCTGATGTTACGATCTTCAGTCCTGAGACTGGTTTGATGCAGCTCTCCATGCTACTCTATCCTGTGCAAGCCTCTTCATCTCCCAGTACCTACTGCAACCTACGTCCTTCAGAATCTGCTTAGTGTGTTCATCTCTTGGTCTCCCTCTACGATTTTTACCCTCCACGCTGCCCTCCGATACTAAATTGGTGATCCCTTGATGCCTCAGAACACGTCCTACCAACCGATCCCTTTTTCTACTCGAGTTGTGCCACAAACTTCTCTTTTCTCCAATTCTATTCAGTACCACCTCGTTACTTAAGTGATCTACCCATCTAATCTTCAGCATTATTCCGTAGCACCACATTTCGAAAGCTTCTATTCTCTTCTTGTCCAAAATATTTATCGCCCGTGTTTCACTTCCATACATGGCTACGCTCCATACAAATACTTTCAGAAACGACTTCCTGACACTTAAATGTATACTCCATGTTAACAAGTTTCTCTTCTTCAGAAACGCTTTCCTTCCCATTGCCAGTCTGCATTTTATATCTCTACTTCCACCATCATCAGTTATTTTGCTCCCCAAATAACAAACCTCCTTTACTACTTTGTGTCTCATTTCCTAACCTAATTCCCTCAGCATCACCTGACTTAATTCGACTACATTCCATTATCCTTGTTTTGCTTTTATTGATGTTCCCCTTATATCCTCCCTTCAAGACACCATCCATTCCGTTCAACTGCTCCTCCAAGTCCTTTGCAGTCTCTGACAGAATTACATTGTCATCGGCGAACCTCAACGTTATTTCTTCTCCACGGATTTTAATACCTACTCCGAACATTTCTTTTGTTTCCTTTACTGCTTGCTCAATATACAGATTGAATAACATCGGGGAGAGGCTACAACCCTGTCTCACTCCCTCCCCAACCACTGCTTCCCTTTCATGTCCCTCGACTCTTACAACTGCCATGTCGTTTCTGTACAAATTGTAAATAGCCTTTCGCTTCCTGTATTTTACCCCTGCCACCTTCAGTATTCCAGTCCACATTGTCAAAAGCTTTCTCTAAGTCTACAAGTGCCAGAAACGTAGGTTTGCCTTTCGTTAGTCTACCTTCCAAGAAAAGACGTGGGGTCAGTATTGCGTCACGTGTTGCAACATTTCTACGGAATCCAAACTGATTCTCCGCGACCTCGTCTTCTCCCAGTTTCTCCATTCGCCTGTAAAGAACTCGTGTTAGTATTTTGGGTGAAGAGGTACTAATTAGAATTGGGCTGGAGGTGTGGCTCCACTTGACTATAGTTCAATTCTTTTATCTTCGCGGTTCGCGCATGCCCACCCAGACGAGGGAGATGGCTGCGTTGCCAGTTGTACGCGCCAAGCAAACTTAGTTTAGGGGGAGCGCGCAGTTTATGAAGTACAGCCACCACGGCCGCATTAACCCTTCCGCTGCTACAGAGACGTGCTCCCCGCATTTTGTCATCACTGCACTGCTCGCCTGTGCAGACACATTGAATTCCGACTGTTTTGACACACTTAGCATTCGATTTCACAAAAACTATTTGGCCCCAAAATATGATTTTTACACATTTTCTTGACTGATACTTTACCTCCATAAATGACTTAATTTTGTTTCGATGTTCAACGCAGATATTGTACAGCATTAAATGTAGTAAACTACTGCACGAAATTTTGAAGAGTTTGCAGAGGTAAAAGTCCATAGCGTATACTTTCCATATGGTTGATTTTAGTTGCCACTAGAAATTTCAAAAGATTACATTCAAACGAATAAAATTTATGAAGTTAGACACTTTGATATTGTTTGTAAATAAAGAAAATATGAAGCGCTAAACAAGGCTTGATCTCGGAACCTTTTGCTTAGCAGCCAAACCCTAAAACCATTACGCTAACGCAGCTCCTCATACAATATGCTTCCTGGAGAAGTATAAAGTAGGACGCAAAATACCGACAAACACTGTTGGTATGACTATGAATTACTCACGTTTCGTCGAAGTACAATAGGAAATAAACAATTACAGCTGTTCTTTGTTGTGAAAAAGCGGTTAGTGAGAATGATACAAACACCTTTCCTTGCTATCGCCTGAATTAGGAGGCTTATTGCTTGTTTGGTTTAATTAATTAATAGAATATGAAGCAATTGGTATAAAGAATGCTTTTTCCAAACTTTCTATAAAAGAAAGTGTGCTATCAAGACATTGCTTTCGTTCAGTTACTTTATTTAGGACTGAACGTTTCCAAAACTGGAGACACTCGTCCGTGGTCTGCACTGCAGTCGAGCTCTGGCAACGCCGTTCTCTGTTCATTGGCTGACTGTGTTTTGTGACGTCAGATGTGCAGAACGAACCTAAACTCGGCCGCCGTCATAAATGACGCGCACTTAAAAGAAGGGATCGGTTCATTGAATTTACTCACACATCGTCAGTTTGGTAACGGGCGGGGGAGGGGGGGGGGAGGGAGGGAGGGGGAGAGAGAGAGAGAGAGAGAGAGAGAGAGAGAGAGAGAGAGAGAGAGAGGAGGGGAGGGAGAGAAGGAAATTGGCGTAACTGACACCCAAACGAAAAGAATATGAAACGTAGGTGGGAGAAGTAGTGTGCGTTTGTTTCGGTGTTTGAAAAAGTGAAATGGCCGTATACAAATACGGTAAGACGTAGCTGTGGTCAAAACGCGCTGTTGGTGTACGTGCGACAGTCATTTCCTGGGCGTGATTTGTGGACGAAAGTGGCTGCTACTGCAGTCTTGCGCCCGTCTACATCGATGTCATGAAGGTCAAGGTCAAGAACATCCCCTGGCATATTGTGTCACACCCTTGCTCTCACTCATCGACATCCACGCCAACCCATGAGGCCCCCCTCCAATTCAGGATGACTGCTCTTGCCATGTCGCACTCGTCGGCAGGTTCCAAGTTCGATCCGCAGCATGTTTCATTTTTTTTAAATGCCGCAAATTTCGAAATTCGGCGTGCCAGTCCGTCTACGACATCGTCACGGGCGCATATAAGTGGTGGGAATAGCGATAGTCTCGTGTGACGACATATGGGAAGGCTACTCCTTAAATCTCGTGACTGACGTAGACTGCTCGAGCACTGTGCCTGTACTGCCTTGTGTTGGTAACAGTGGTCGAACTGTGACCGCCAAATTTTCGCACGGTATTGGTTGAAAACAGTGTTGGTTGCAATTTTAGTTTGTTTTATTTTTCAACTATGAGTTTCGCCTTATTTAGACATCTTCAGGTTGATCTTAATTTGGTGTTTCTTACACCGATCCTTTAGACAGTGTAGCCTTTAACGAAGGCTATGTTGGCCTGATGTATTCGACGATGCCCTTTGGCTACACTGTCTGAAGGATCGGTCTAAGAAACACCAAATTAAGATCAACCTGAAGATGCCCGAATAAGGCGAAACGCGTACTTGAAAAATAAAACACACTAACATTGCAGACCGAGCGAGGTGGCGCAGTGGCTAGTACACTGGACTCGCATTCGGGAGGACGACGGTTCAATCCCGCGTCCGGCCATCCTGATTCAGGTTTTCCGTTATTTCCCTACATCGCTCTAGGCAAATGCCGGGATGGTTCCTTTGAAAAGGCACGGCCGACTTCCTTATCCGATTAGGCCGATGACCTCGCTGTCTGGTCTTCTCCCCGAAACAACAACTAAAATTGCAACCAAGACTGTTTTTAACCAATACTGTTTCACCGGTTTGGTGTATGCACATATGGATTGGAAGAATTTTCTCGCGGTCTCCGAATCTGCCGCACCGGCGTCGATGCCACACGGTGGTAATTCTGCTCCGTTTTGCACTGCCTCGTCGTACACACTTTCGTGGAGTAGATTTTTTCCGGCGACGTAGTGCCTCGATTAAAAGCTCGTCCGCGGATATTAATCTCGGAGCGTGGAGGTGACACCCGTACAATTCAGCGGCTTAATCGAAACCTCTCCGGCCGCGTCTGTTTTCAGCTACCTGTGAAGCAGCCTAGCCAGACAGCGGAATGCGACTGAAGGCGAAAGCGGCGCCAAAAACCCGGGCGATAATTTTCTGATGCATTTACTTCCGTACCGTCCCACTGCTACTCGCTATGTAAGAGGGCCATTCAGCTGGACGACCGAGATAATTTAGTATTTTAAAAAATATCTGCTGTTGGCGTTGTGGTCTTCAGTCGAAAGACCGGTTTGATGTAGCTCTTCGTGCTAATCTATTCTGTGGAAGCCTCGTCGTCTCCGAATAACTACTGCAAACCTACATCCACCTGCACCTGCCTGCCGTATTTATCTATTAGTCTGCCTCCAAAATTTTTATCCGCTAAACCTCATTCCTGTTAGTAAGTTCGTGATCCCTTGATATTTCAGAATGATTCTTATCAAGCGATCCCTTCATTTAGTCAAGTTGTGCCACAGATTTTTTTTCTTTATGTTAATTACTCGATCTACCGATTGGAATTCTGCTGCAGCACCACATATGAAACTCTTCTCTCCTTGTATGACCTACTTATTGTCTATATTTCGTTCCAGCAGAGTGCTACATTCGAGACAAATGACATTGTAACACTTAAATTTGTATTCTCTTATAGCAAATTAGTAATGCTTTCGTTCCTGTCGGCAGTCTGCGATTTGTATCCTTTGTGGGTCGGCCTTCATCAGATATTTTGCCGTTCAAATTGTAAAACGATGTGAACAGTGTCTTGTTTGTATTGTGTTGGAGCCTATACTCGTATTCTACATCTGTACACCGCAAGCAAGCTCTGCAGTGAGTGGCGAGATTGTCTTCCGTTACAACTACACACATTTGCATGACCTCGGTTTCGACAGTTCCGGAACCTGTGCAGAAAATTGCAATACAGATCAACATAAACATCATTTCCACCCTTTTTATTGCTCATGAAAACCACATGTTGTACCACCATACAGCGAGACCTTCAGAGGCGGTGGTCCAGATTGCTCTACACACCGGTACCTCTAATACCCATCGGCACGTCCTCTTGCATTGTTGCATGCCTGTATTCGTCGTGGCATACTATCCACAAGTTCATCAAGGCACTGTTGGTCCAGATTGTCCCACTCTTCAACGGCGTTGATCCCTCAGAGTGGTTGGTGGGTCACGTCGTCCATAAACAGCCCTTTTCAATTTATCCGAGGTATGTTCCATAGGGTTCATCTCTTCAAAACGTGTTGGCCACCGTAGTCGAACGAAGTCGTTATCCTGAAGGAAGTCATTCACAAGATACGTACAATATATTATATATATCGTGATGCAGCATCAAGGGCAACCGCAGCCGCGGTCTGCGAGCTGATAGTCCGTGCTGCTGCAAAGTTCGTCGAACTGTTCGTGCAGATGGTTGTTGTCTTGCAAACGTCCCCATCTGTTGACTCAGAGATCGAGACGTGGCTGCACGATCCGTTACAGCCGTGCGGATAAGATGCCTGTCATCTCGACTGCTAGTGATACGAGGCCGTTGGGATCCAGCACGGCGTTCCGTATTACCCTCCTTGAACCCACCGATTCCATATTCTGCTAACAGTCATCGGATCTCGACCGACGCGAGCAGTAATGTCGCGATACGATATGCCACAATCGCGATAGGCTACAATCCGACCTTTATCAAAATCCGAAATGTGACGGTACGCATTTGTCCTTCTTACACGAGGCATCACAACAACGTTTCACCAGTCAACGCCGGTCAAGTGTTGTTTGTGACCAGACTGTGAGGCCTAGAACCGCATGGCCACGATGTTTGTAGCACGTGCACCAACTTACGGGATAACGGCGCGAAATTTCGATTTGTTACTACAAATTTGTTTTCATTTGAGTCGCCCTCGTACATCCGCAAATGGTCCGCTGGCGGAAAGATAACTCGTAAGTCCCCGTGTGGTCTCGAATTTCTGTAATTTTAACTTCGTGGTTTTTTATTCTCGAGGGGTGCGTAGGAGACGCGATGTATTGGTTCATCTGCTACGAACGTATGTAGTCGGAACTTGAATCGTAAACCACACTGTGGTATAGAATGGCTCCCTTGCAACGTGTGCCAAGAGTTCCGTAATCATCGTGACGCTTTCGTGCTTACTAAACGGACCTGTAACGATGCATTTCTCCCTCTCTCTCTCTCTCTCTCTCTCTCTCTCTCTCTCTCTCTCTCTCTCTCTCCCTCTCCTTCTCTTCCCCCTCCCCTCCCTCCCCCAACATGTATTTATACTGGAACGTCGTGCATCTTCTGCAGTGATCCAACCGCTGGTTGCGAAGCGCGTTGTTTATTAATACCAACGAGACGCGCCAGCCGCGGACGGGAAGTTCAGAGCAGCTCAAAGACTGCTTGGCGCGCGTACAGACGGCGGCGCCTGCGCCGGTACAAACCAAAATACGGCCACTCCGCGCTTTCCGCTCAGCTGCTGTACTGGCGATCTGGACGCACCAGCTTGTCGGAGGAAAAAAAGGAAGTAATTCAACCAAAAAAACAAACTGTTTAACATGACGCGTTTATAAAACGGGCTGTTGTTGTTCTTAATGGCATTTTGGTCTTCAGCCAGAACTCTGGTTCGATGCAGCTCTCCGTGCTACTCTATCCTGTGCAAGCTTCTTCATCTCCCAGTACCTACTGCAACCTACATCCTTCTGAATCTGCTTAGTGTATTCATCTCTTGATCTAGGATTTTTTACCCCGCACGCACTTCTCTCCAATATCTCTACATCTACATACATACTCCGCAATCCACCATCCGGTGCATGTCGGAGGGTACCTCGTACCACAACTAGCATCTTCTCTCCGTGTTCCACTCCCAAACAGAACGAGGGAAAAATGACTGCCTATATGCCTCTGTACGAGCCCTAATCTCTCTTATCTTTGTGGTCTTTCCGAAATGTAAGTCGGCGGCAGTAAAATTGTACTGCAGTCAGCCTCTAATGCTAGTTCTCTAAATTTCCTCAGTAGCGATTCACGAAAAGAACGCCTGCTTTCCTCTAGAGACTCCCACCCGAGTTCCTGAAGCATTTCCGTAACACTCGCGTGTTGATCAAACCTACCAGTAACAAACCTAGCAGCCTGCCTCTGAATTGCTTCTATGTCCTCCCTCGATCCCATCTCATAGGGATCCCAAACGCTCGAGCAGAACTCGAGAATAGATCGTATTAGTGTTTTATAAGCGGTCTCCTATACAGATGAACCACATCTTCCCAAAATTCTGCCAATGAACCGAAGACGACTATCCGCCTTCCCCACAACTGCCATTACATGCTTGTCCCACTTCATATCGCTCTGCAATGTTACGCACAAATATTTAATCGACGTGACCGTGTCAAGCGCTACACTACTAATGGAGTATTCAGACATTACGGGATTCTTTTTCCTATTCATCTGCATTAATTTACATTTATCTATATGTAGAGTTAGCTATCATTCTTTACACCAATCACAAATCCTGTCCAAGACATCTCGTATCCTCCTACAGTCACTCAACGACGACACCTTCCCGTACACCACAGCACCATCAGCAAACAGCCGCACATTGGTATCCACCCTATCCAAAAGATTATTTATGTAGATAAAAAACAACAGCGGACCTACCACACTCCCCTGGGACACTCCAGATGATACCCTTACCTCCGATGAACACTCACCATCGAGGACAAGGTACTGGGTTCTATTACTTAAGAAGTTAAATTGGTGATCCCTAGATGCCTCAGAAGGTGTCCTGTCGACCGTTCCCTTCCTGGAGTAATTGTGGTACAAATTTGTTTTCTCCCCTCGTTATTTAGGCGATGTAGCCATCACGTGTAAAGCATTCTTCTGCAGCACCACATTCCAGAAGCTTCTATTGTCTTCTAAACTGTTCATCGCCCATGTTTCACTTCCATACATCGCTACATTCCAGACAAACGGGTTAGCAAGTATAAAATATAAAATAATTCATACCCTAGCCCTGCACAAGGCAACGGCCTTGCCGCAGTGGCTGCACCGGTTCCCGTGAGATCACCGAAGTTAAGCGATGTCGGGCCTGGCTGGCACTTGGATGGGTGACCATCCGGGCTGCCATGCGCTGTTGCCATTTCTCCAGGTGCACTCAGCCTCGTGATGCCAATTGAGGAGCCATTCGACTGAATAGTAGCGGCTTCGGTCAAGAATACCATCATAACGACCGGGTGAGCGGTGTGCTGTCCACACGCCTCTCCTATCCGCATCCTCCAATGAGGATGACTCGGCGGTCGGATGGTCCCGGTAGGCCACTGGTGGCCTGAAGACGGAGTGCTTTAGCCCTCCACAGATTCCTAAACCCCACACTGCTAATCTGCAAAAATCTCTCCCTGTGAGTTTTTAATACCTATCGCAATCTCGTTAAATAGAAAGCGAGAAGCATAAGGCGTACGGAGGATATAATAGGTGAGTCAATAGTCACCTAAGTCACTAACATTGCTGTTGCATTGCAAATTACGAGAAATGTTGTGCGACTTTCCTCAATGACATCTACTAGTCATTCCTATTACTTAGACATACCGGTACTGGAAAAAAAAAAATGATCGTATGGCATTTATTGGCCGGGATATCGCCTTCCGGGTTCGGCCGCCTTATTGCAGGTCTTTTTAGTTGACGCAACTTCGACGACTGGCGTGTCTATGATGATGAAAATGATGGACACACAACGCCCAGGGAATCGAAACCGAGGCCCCTTGCATGGTAAGCGGGCTTAGTAGGCAGTTTTGGTTAAAAACAGTCTTGGTTGCAATTTTTTTGTTTTTTATTTTTCAGCGACGTGTTTCGCCTTATTTAGGCATCTTCAGGTTATCTTAATTTGGTATTTCTTAAAAGAATCGCCGGCCGGAGTGGCCGTGCGGTTCTAGGCGCTACAGTCTGGAGCCGAGCGACCGCTACGGTTGCAGGTTCGAATCCTGCCTCGGGCATGGTTTAATTAGTTCTAAGTTCTAGGCGACTGATGACCTCAGAAGTTAAGCCGCATAATGCTCAGAGCCATTTGAACCATTTTTTTCTTAGATGAATCCTTCAGTCTGTGTAGCCAAAGGGCACCGTCGAATATATCGGGCCAACATCGCCTTCGTTAAACTCAGTAAAAACTTTTCTAGATGGACGCGAGTGACACCAAGATCTGCATAACGCGTTCCCGTTCACAGGAGCGAGTAACAGAATGATGTGTGGGCTCAGGTAGTAAGCATAATGCGGTGTTGGCCTGATATATTTTACGATGCCCTTTGGCTACACTGACTGAAGGATTCTTCTAAGAAATACCAAATTAAGATAACCTAAAGATGCCTAAATAAGGCGAAACGCGTCGTCGAAAAATAAAAAAAAATAAAATTGCAACCAAGACTGTTTTAAGCAATCCTGTTAGGCACTCGTTTGCTGTATGCCACATATGGATTGGAAGAATTACTTAGTAGGCATGTTGCTATAGGGAACATCGAGGATTTAGGTCACTTTAGACGTAAAAAACACCTGTAATTAATTTCATGTCTCTGGCAGCTGCAGTTGTTCATCTCCAGCTAGGAAGTCATTATATGGAACGTCGCAAACCTTTAGTATGGTCCAAACGCTGCAAAGGGACGTCTTACATTGATTTGTGGATGTAATACTCTCCACTTAGTTTTCAAATACGCAACGTACATACTCCACTTAATTGTAGGGTATGAACAATAATTAATTGCTCATCATCATAAACTAAAGGCTACGCCTTCTCGATTTATCCACGGCCCTCTCTCCATTGTCATCCTCTTCAATTCTTCATACGAATTTATCCCCACGTCTTCTTTGATGTTATTAAAATACGTTGCTCTTGACCTGCCCCTTGGGTTTTTCCCCTAAAACTTTTCCTTCAAATACATTCTTTAGGACCTGGTTGTGTCTCATTATGTGCGCTATCATTTTTGATTTTCTCCTCCCTATATAATTTAGCAGCGTTCTGTTCTCATTCACTTAAGACCTGGTCATTACTTTTTGTATCTACCCAGCTTGTTTTTGTCATTCTTCTCCATTGCCACATTTCCATTGCTTCCAGTCTTTTTCTCTGCCTTTGCCAGAGAAACACTTCACATCCGTATGTTAAGACACTCCAGACAAATGTTTGGGCAAACTTTTTCTTACTTTCTAGGCTTACATGATTCTGTGTTAGGAAATTCCTTCTATTTTGGAAAGCTTGCTTTGCCAAGGCTATTCTTTTCTTTATATCTGCGATAAATTTATTGTAGTCTGTGATTGTGCTCCCCACTTAACAAAAGTTGTCAACCTGCTCTAGAACATCGTCTTCTAGTTTAATATTAACTTTACCATTTTCTTTTGTCTTCCCTACTACCATAGATTTTGTTTTCTTCTTATTTATTTTTAGATTAAATTGTCTTAGGATTTTGGCAAATTATAGCAACTTAAAAGTCCATATCCTCGACTGTGCAATATGAACTGCTGGAAGACCATAACAAGTCACTGCGCAGTTCGAAAACACGGCGGAGGAGTGGAGTTTCCTCTTCGTGGATGACTAAAAAAATCACACGAGGATACAGCTCTAGGCTAAGGTCGGTCAACAGCAGTTGGTTTTGCTGTGCTGCAGTTTACTCGCCCTGCGCTCCAACTACGCGGAATTCCCACGTCTTGCAGTCGGTACAGCCACCGGCAAACGCTGACGTCACGCTCTGCGAGTTCTGTGACGTCACTTCTGGTGTTTCACGTAGAGGAGCCACATCGTCACGCGAAAACACACGATAGCTCTCGCTATATTTCGGTAACGTGCCGCGTGAAGCAGAACCAACAGGGACCCAGAATGCTCCGTGCGTCGTAAGCAGGAAGCTCGAGACCAGCAGAAAGCTGTAGTGTCTGTTCAATAGAAGCCCGGACCGAGCGACGTGGCGCACCGGTTAGCTCATTCGTATTCGGGAAGACGAAGGTTCAAACCCACGTGCCACCAGCCTGATTTAGATTTTCCGTTTTTTCCCCTAAATCGCTTCAGGCGAAAGCCG
The DNA here is from genome assembly GCF_023864275.1 of Schistocerca cancellata. Taxonomy (NCBI): domain Eukaryota; kingdom Metazoa; phylum Arthropoda; class Insecta; order Orthoptera; family Acrididae; genus Schistocerca; species Schistocerca cancellata. The sequence continues at coordinate 14,412,287 of NC_064636.1, forward strand.
GGATGGTGCCTTTTGATAGGGCACGCCCACTGTCATTTTTTTTCTCTCTATATGTCTCAAACGTGTTCCTTCCCCCCCCCCCTCCCCCCCCTCTCTCTCTCTCTCTCTCTCTCTCTCTCTCTCTCTCTCTCTCTCTCTCTTCCTTCCTCACAACCACCATCTCGTGGGCACCTCGCTAAACCAAGTATGTTACCTCCCTGCTTTGTATATCATTGATTACTGTTTCTTAGATGTAAGCCTTAGCCAATAAGATAATGCTACAAATAGTTATGACATGCCAGACCAATAACTCTCCCTAAAATCAGGAACTTAGAAGTGATTGAATTAACAACCCATAAAATTAACAAAAACCCAAACAAAACTGAAAAGAATGACAATCTCAATGTCCCTCTGACTTACACACTTAAAGAACTAGAACTAAAATAAAGTCACGGCAACACTGTAAATCAATCTGCAAACGAACAATATATAACGAAACAGACAATTGCAACAAAATTACATATCAGAAAATCGATGTCAGCAAAAGAAAAGAAAATGACTCGATAACTAACAGAAACAGAAATTGAAAGGTACCTTCTAACTCATAATTGTATCTGCTATTTTGAAAATAAAAGTTTATTACGTTACAAAAGAAAAAAAAAAAACTGTCAGTCTCCATCCTTCCATAAACGGAGCTTCTGCTGCGTCTCTGACATCGCTGTCGACGGAACATCTAAGACTAATCTCCACCTCTTCCTCCTCCAATAGAACCGCATACTCGGAGGGTTTTATGTTATACCTTACACGACACAAATATACGAGGCTCGTTCAGTAAGCAATGCCCCATGTTTTTTCTTTAAGCTATTAATACACATTGTTGCTGCTTCACATTTGATGTTCGTTCTATGCGCCGGTGCAGTTTCGAACCGTTCCGGCAGATGGCAGAGCCGTAGTACAGCGTCAAAATGGCGTCTACGTACGACCATAGAGTAAATATCTCTGGAGTGAGCATTGCATTCTGCACATCTTGTCAACCATGGAGGTAAGAATAAGGGGAGATGGCGCTACGTATCCCAGCCGTACTAAGTTTTGATGCCATGGGGGCGTGGCTCGCTGCCATGACACTCTGACCAAACCATTGCCAGTGTGCTATAGCGCTGCGTGTATTACAGTCGCTGATTGCACCATATACGCATGTAACGTCATCAGATTGGTTGTTTCAAAGTTTTTGTTTAAAATAAAATCTCGTAAAGGCGAAATTTCGCGTTTCTACTGATTAAAAATAATTTTTAATGTAATATTACGAATAGCTAGCCTTCAATGTAAACGATACAATTTTGTTAATTCAGTAATAAACGTGTATCACAAACTAAATAATAGAAACTGAAAACTAAGTTAGCTATACCGTCCCTCCAAAGCCCCATAAATACATATTGTTTGTAATACGTACTGGGACATTTCAATTACGTTAAACTACTGGGAAACACTGTTCATTACCACCAATATTCGCTGAAATACGCAAATCTACACAGTGTCCTGTTTAGGCCTATACTTTACGCCAGTTAATGTAGTGTTAGCTTTTAATTTGGTACATGATGAAGACAAAGTGAGTTACTCAACACTTGGATTATCGACGATACGTACGTATTATACTGAAACGTGAACTTGAAAACTAAGAATTTAATTCTTTGAATTAACATACCTTTTGCAAATGTTTTGGGTGTGTAGGGAAAACCGATGGTACAGCATTTTCTCGGAGCCTTACTGTTGAAAGGGAAGTTCGGTCTATGTCCTCTTCTCGGAAATGCTGAGAACATATAGTGCTCCACTTAGACGCACGCCAATTCTTCCTCCTCACGGCATTCTCCCACAGAGCTTTCCGACTTTCATTTTTAGGAAATCTAAAATCATACAGGAGAAAAACACGCTATAGTACAAGTACCGATGTAGCACACGTTCGTTCACAATGAAGTTGTAAAATTACACTTAACGAGACAACTTACACATGAAATGTTATTCCCTTCGATTTCGCACCACAATCAGAACGATTCGTACATCCGAACACCACACAAGTCACCATAATAGCGCAAAATCCTTCCAAAAGCGAGCGGCAAGCCTATGCACACAAGCTTACAGCAGCAATGTTTTGGTCGGATTGAGATGGCTACCCTCGGCTTCACATAGCTTCACAGCTGTGACGTCACGGCGTCTCCCTCTATTCTTACCTCCATGTTGTCAACACATTAAACCAGGATTGTCACGTGTTTTCGGGACTTCGCTGTGCGTGTGTGCTTTCCGCAGCGTTTGAAGTTTATAATATCAAGAGTTTTGTTGTGTTTCATCGTGTGTTGATAGTGTAATAGCGACGGTTAATTACTACTGTTGTTGCTATGGATGCAAAGAAAAATATGTGAAAAGAGGGATAGTAACTTTTTATGGGTACATACCATGTAGCTCTAATTACAGTTATCATATTAGTAAGAGACACTGTATATGTTTAAAAATTTCGAGACGTATAATAATTAAGGCTTGATTCTGTAGACCTATTTTTCTACGATTTTATGCCTATATAATAGATATTACGGCTCGTACAAAAGCTTACAAACGATCACAAACGATCGCTTCCTCTCGTAAATTTTCTAGTGGAACAGGAAAGGGAATGGTTAGTTGTTTCAGCAAATACTATCCTCCATGCACTTATCAGTGACTTGTCGATTATGTATATAGATTACTCAGTCTACTATTTATTTAATAAACTGGGAGCAAGTAAGTAAAAAGCGTTAAATACTTCAAAGTGTCACCAGTAAGAAAAATTGTGCTTTAGATCGCAAAAAGGAGAAAATGAATACGCAGAAATAGCAGAAAAAAGGACGAATTAGCAGGGATATAATCGCTAATGTGTGGCAAATTCGGTGTTTTTCGGACACTTGCAAAAGTACTAGCGTACTGTTGAGTCGTTTTGCGAGACCATCACTGCAAAAATGTACGTCAGGTCCTGTAATACTATAAAGTGCCGTATCATACCGAAAACTACAAAAAAATCGAGTGCATCTGAACTGTGACACCTATCGCAAAGAAGCAGGATGTAATATCACTTGCCCTTAAAAGTTACGTAGCTGGTTTATTCCCGGTATCAACTGGATGCTGTTAAAATGTCTGCGCAACATATACAAGTAATTCACGACACGTACGAAAAGAATCCGTCTGTACTAGGGATGTAGTGACATTCTAAATATACAGGGCGCTATACGGTCAAACACACGACGTCGCGAGATCACGTGACCAGGCCGGCAGTGTATGTTGACAACATAAAATCTGTTCTGCGCATGTGAATACTCACTCCAGAGATATTTACTCTATGCGTACGACTCACGTTACAGGTATCGTGCTGTTACTGAATTCTTGCGTGCAGATATAGAAACCTTGGTGAACATCCATAAACGTCTGTGTACAGTGTGTGGCGATGCAGCAGTTGATAGGAGTACAGTTGGGCGATGGGTTAAGAAAGTTACGGCCGCAGGAAATGCAGAAATCAGCCACGCTCGGGGCGTCGTGTCGCAGCCACTGCTCCACACGGGCTGAATTCTGCGGACGCCATTATTCTTGCCGACCGGCGCATATCAGCTCGACAACTGGCTCTACAGTTGTCGGCCAACATTGGAAGTGCGTCTGTAGTGATCGAGATTCTCTGATACTCAAAGAGGTGGTGCCGATGGTTCGACGAATGCTCACAGCGGACCACAAGATTCAAAGAGAGGCCATTTCATCTGAATTGTTGGAGCGTTTTGGCCTTTCGGTCACGGATCTTTACGTGGGACGAAAGCTGGGTGCACCACTTTGCGCCGGAAACAAAGAGGAAGTCTATGGAGTGGCATCATTCTCATTCACGACAAAAGAAGGAATTCGAGACAACCCGCTCTGCCGGAACGGTCACGGTGCCAGTCTTGTGGGATTGTGGTGGCGTCATTCTCGTGGATGTGAGGCCGAGGGCGTGTACCACCAATTCAGAGGCGTTCGTGGAGACTGTGAATAAATGCAAGTGCCGTTTCCGACCTGTTCGATTGGGCAGGAATCCAGCCGAAATCTTGCTCCAACACGATAATGCACGCCCACACATCAGTCTGAGAACCCGGGAACACATCGCCAAATTGGGTTGGACATGACTGTCTCATCGACCCTATAGGCCAGACCAGAGTTCCATCTCTTTGGGCCGCTTAAAGATTCTCTACGGGGAACACACTTCGAAGATGACGAAAGCGTCAGTCGTCGAGTGAAAACATGGCTACACCTACAGGAGAAGAGCTTCTACCAGCAGGGAATATACGCTCTTCCACAACGTTGACGTACGGCTATAGAACGTGATGGAGACTGTGGAAAAACCGGACGTGTTTATGTAAATTGTCATCAAATTCTGACGATAAATACGAGGTTTATCCCTGAGGCATCACGGAATCACCAATTTAGCGTTGGATGGCAGCTTTTGGAGACCAAGAGATGAATACACTAAGCAGATTAAGAAGGATGTAGGTTGCAGTAGGTACTGGGAGATGAGGAAGCTTGCACTGATGACCTCAGAAGTTACGTCCCATAGTGTTCAGAGCCATGAAGAAGCTTGCACAGGATAGAGTAGCATGGAGAACTGCGTCAAACCGGTCTCTGGACTGAAGACCACAACAACAACAATCCCAAAAGTAAGGTCTCCTATTTTTTTTATAAGTACATACACTTGTTTATTTCTATAACAGTTTACATCAGTTTACAGCTTGAACATTTAGCTATTTTTCGACATAATCACCATTTCTGTCGATGCACTTATGTAGACGCTGTGGCAGTTTTTGTATGCCCATGTCGTACCAGCTCGCCGCCATGCTGTTCAGAAAGTTGCGAAGCTCTTCTTTCACCTCGTCGTCGGAGATGAATTGCTTTCCGGCCAAGTGTTCTTTTAACCTAGGGAACAGGTGATAGATAGTCACTGGGCGCCAAGTCAGGACTATAGGCTGGGTGGGTGATCATGTTCCACTGAAACTGTTGTAGGAGAGCAACGGTTTGCCTAGCGATGTGCGGGCGAGCGTTGTCGCGGAGAATGTGTAACTCCCTTGCTCAACATTCCTCTTCTCCGGTTCTGAATTGCCCGTTTGAGTTTTTTAAGAGTCTCACAGCACCTGTCAGCGTTAATTCTGGTCCCAGCGATTCAGCTCCGACGACGAGGTGAAAGAAGAGGTTCGTAACTTTCTGAACAACATGGCGGCGAGCTGGTATGACATGGACATACAAAAACTGCCACAGCGTCTACAAAAATGCGTCGACAGAAATGGTGATTATGTCGACAAATAGCTAAATGTTGAAGCTGTAAACTGATGTAAACCATTGTAGAAATAAACAGGTCTATGTACTTATAAAAAAAATTAAGAGGCCTTACTTTTGGAATTACCCTCGTATGTTCTGAGGAAAAAGTGGGCATTAATTTTCGAACGATCCTCGTATACCCTTTGCTGAGCACCAGCACGTTCAGTGTTAGCAGAACGAAGCGTTATTGGCACAGGCTGCTGTAATAAAACGACGGAGGGCGTGGTACCGCTGGTTGATTAAATCTCGTATTTATTTATTACCGCGTTATAACTCGCGCCTTACCAGGGTAAGCTCTTGTAACACAATGGCACACTTCCAACTTCACTGATGAAATGAAATGCAAACAGAAGAATGCTGATAATCGATTATTGCATAAAATTGCCCATCGTTGTAGCTGTTTATTTCAGATGTCGAAATTTCGCATTCGCGTTCAAAGGGGAGGCGGGCTACTTTCAAGTGCGTCAGCCTAGTACAGGGTGTTCAAACAGTCTCTCCGCAGTGCCGTGCGATTGATATCCACGCGTGCCGTATGGTTGTTCGCCTGCCTGGATTACTTGCCTTCAAGTGGGGAGACTTTCAACATTTAATGTGAAAATTCGTAAGTAAAAATAAATATTCAATAAATTAATAACTCGTATTTCACTGAGTTTCATTTCTGTATAGTCGCTGCGGCATATGCGCGGCTAACAGTCATACGACACTGCGGAGAGACATTTCGAACACCCCGTATTACGGATCTAAGAAATAACGGGAAACGGGAAGTAATTCTATTATTGTTTTACGAGGTAAGGGAAACACGTTTATTACAAAATAAAGCCCAGAAACAGGCGTGATAAATTTTACAGTACTTCAGCTGACTTTACAGCGTAAAAATAGGAAAAGTTAGCTTTCTCTATATTGCCGCTCGGTGCGGCCGCGTGCGCAGTGTGAATACAGCGTAGAGCAGCGTGTCGTGCTGCCATCTGTCAGCCACACCAAGCAACACTGCGTTAGTTGCATGGTGCGCCGCCCGGGCGCAGCACGCGCAAGCATGGCTGCGGTAACTCTCGTTATACAGGCTAGTTACATTCCGCGGAATCTGCGCCCATACCGAATTGGAGTAAATTTTATATGTAAAATGTGGGGTTAGATTCTCACGTACTGGCGCGTAAGTTGAAAACAGCACACGTTCGTAGTATTCTTACCAAAAATAACCGTTATCGTCTTTCTGACGTGCATTTTAATTGCAGAATTAGTTCGTGTGAAATTTCTTTTCAGTAAGTCCATTGTTGTTGTTGTTGTTGTTGTGGCCTTCAGTCTTCAGACTGGTTTGATGCAGCTCTCCATGCTACTCTATCCTGTGCAAGCTTCTTCATCTCCCAGTACCTACTGCAACCTACATCCTTCTGAATCTGCTTAGTGTATTCATCTCTTGGCCTCCCTCTACGATTTTTGCCCCCAACGCTGCCCTCCAGTACTAAATTGGTCATCCCTTGATGCCTCAGAACATGTCCTACCAACCGATCCCTTATTCTAGTCAAGTTGTGCCACAAACTCCTCTTCTCCCCAATCCTATTCAATACTTCCTCATTAGTTATGTGATCTACCCATCTAATCTTCAGCATTCTTCTGTAGCACCACATTTCGAAAGCTTCTATTCTCTTCTTGTCCAAACTATTTACCGTCCATGTTTCACTTGCATACATGGCTACATTCCATACAAATACTTTCAGAAACGACTACCTGACACTTAAATCTATGCTCCATGTTAACAAATTTCTCTTCTTCAGAAACGCTTTCCTTGCCATTGCCAGTATACATTTTATATCCCCTCTACATCGACCATCTTGAGTCATTTTGCTCCCAAATAGCAAAACTCATTTACTACTTTAAGTGTCTCATTTCCTAATCTAATTCCCGCAACATCACCCGATTTAATTCGACTACATTCCATTATCCTCGTTTTGCTTTTGTTGATGTTCATCTTATACCCTCCTTTCAAGACACTATCCATTCCGTTCAACTGCTCTTCCAAGTCCTTTGCTGTCTCTGAGAGAATTACAATGTCATCGGCAAACCTCAAAGTTTGTATTTCTTCTCCATGGAATTTAATTCCTACTCCGAATTTTTCTTTTGTTTCCTTCACTGCTTGCTCAATATACAGATTGAATATCATCGGGGGGAGGCTACAACCCTGTCTCACTCCCTTCCCAACCACTGCTTCCCTTTCATGCCCCCCGACTCTTATAACTGTCATCTGCTTTCTGTACAAATTGTAAATAGGCTTTCGCTCCCTGTATTTTACCCCTGCCACGTTCAGAAGTAAGTCAATATAAAGCCCAAATAGCTTCTGAATCATTTACATTGGAATAATTTTATGCTGCTGTTGTCAATTAAGTTTCCGTAACAGATTGCCTTACATGCAAGCTTACACACAACCTAACTATAAGAAGAGATAGGTTGGTAGGACACATTCCGACGCGTCAGGGGATGACCAACTTTGTATTGGAGGGAAGTGTGAGGGGTGAAAATCGTAGAGGGAGACCAGGAGATGAATACACTAAGCAGATACAGAGGGATGAAGGTTGCAGTAGTTACTTGGAGTTGCGCAGGATAAAGTAGCGTGGAGAGCTGCATCACACCAATCCCTGGACTGAAGACAACAACAACAGAAGGTGTTATTGCAGTGATTACAAAATGGATGCAGCGCAGAATAAAGCTGGCAGTATGAATCTGTCTTCCTTGTGGCCTGCGTGTATCGACTGATACACTTGGGAAGGCTGTCGTAAATCCGTTGTAATCTCTCCTGAGGCAAACTGGCCCGTAATTCATGTAACTGTCCTTCACGTTCTGGATGGTGGCCGTGGGACGGGGTTGACGTCGAATATCGTCCCACAAGTGTTTTATCGCGGACGCATACCCGGATCTGGGGGACTAGCTCAACAAGACGCGGGCAGTTAATAGACACTTGCAATGCGTGGACCGGTGTTCAGCTGTCGAAAAACGGCACTACGGTACTGTTACGTGTGAGGTAACATAGTATTGGACGTAGCCTCCTGACAACTGTTTAAGTTCATTTTTGATTCATTCACTAAGTGTTTATTATTATTATTATTATTAATTTTTTTCAAATTTTTTTGACCGAAACGCGCTGAATTCGATTCTACACAGAGTACGCGAAAGAACTTGCCCCCACTTCTAACAGCCGTGTACCGCAAGTCTCTAGAGTAACGGAAGGTTCCAAATGATTGGAAAAGAGCACAGGTAGCTCCAGTTTTCAAGAAGGGTCGTCGAGCAGATGCGCAAAACTGTAGGCCTATAGCTCTGACGTCGATCTGTTGTAGAATTTTAGAACATGTTTTTTGCTCGCGTATCATGTCGTTTTTGGAAACCCAGAATCTACTCTGTAGGAATCAACACGGATTCCGGAAACATCGATCGCGTGAGACACAACTCTCTTTATTTGTTCACGAGACCCAGAAAATATTAGATACAGGCTCCCAGGTAAATGCCATTTTCCTCGACTTCCGGAAGGCGTTCGATACAGTTCCGCACTGTCGCCTGATAAACTAAGTAAGAGGCTACGGAATATCAGACCAGCTGTGTGGCTGGATTGAAGAGTTTTTAGCAAACAGAACGCAGCATGTTGTTCTCAATGGAGAACAGACGTTAAAGTAACCTCTGGCGCGTCACAGGGGAGTGTTATGGGACCATTGCTTTTCAAAATATATATAAATGACCTAGTAGATAGTGTCTGAAGTTCCATTCGGCTTTTCGCGGATGATGCTGTAGTATACAGAGAAGCTGCAGCATTAGAAAATTGTAGCGAAATGCAGGAAGATCTGCAGCGGATAGGCGCTTCGTGCAGGGAGTGACAACTGACCCTTTACATAGACAAATGTAATGTATTGCGAATACATAGAAAGAAGGATCCTGTATGGCACGATTATATGATAGCGGGCCAAACACTGGTAGCAGTTACTTCTGCAAAATATCTGGGAGTATGCGTCCGGAACGATTTGTAGCTTTGCTGTCCAGGTTTCGAGAGGGTGCTTTTCTGGATGAGGTATCGAATATATTGCTTCCCCGTACTTACACCTCCCGAGGAGATCACGAATGTAAAATTAGAGAGATTCGAGCGCGGATGGAGGCTTTCCGGCAGTCGTTCTTCCCGCGAACCGTACGCGACTGGAACAGGAAAGGGAGGTAATGACAGTGGCACGTAAAGTGCCCTCCACCACACACCGTTGGGTGGTCTGCGGTGTATAAATGTAGATGCAGAATTACCGTATCGGCTTCCCTAGATGACTGCCCTAATTATTACGAGGCTAATACATGGTCAGCTGTGATTACTGTAAGTGAAGGAATACCCTGACTTTAGCATAACAGAAAGTGCGGAGAAATATTTCAAATGGGTGTATATAGCCCCTACTCATATTTAAGTGAACAAGCTTTTTGGAAACGAGTTAATAGTGTTGAAACTTGACACAGAGATTTGCCAACAATTGTATTAACGAATGTCCTAAAAGATGGTTAGTGGGATAGAACGGTTCTCGGAAATGTTGTGTGTTTTTTCGGCTTATTGTGCATTTCTTATGTTGTTGAACCGAAGGTCGTACCTGTTTGAACACATTAACGATGAATTTCGTGTTAGTGTTGGTATTGGTGAGGTGTGTCGGCCATGTTTGGAAGCCCACTGATCGCTCGGAGTGCCTTGTGTAACTTTTTACCTAGCCGTGGCTCATTTGCTGTGTCTTGCTACGCAGGAGGTCGCAGGTTCGCGTCACGGGACCCACAGTTACTCCGTTTGAACTGCCTGTTGACGAGGAAGGAGCAGCAGCCGAGGTGAACAACAGCCATTGGTCGCGGGTCTAGCAGACTTTTCCACTGGGCGACATAGCCTGCACTGGCTCTCGATCACACGCCATTGGATTGGATTTGGAAGTTTTGTCGTCTGGTACTGTGGGAATGAGCATGCAGTGCCCCATCCAACGTTCATCCACGCCAGATCTCGATCCAGTCAAGGTGTGAAGTGAATGACTGGATTACAGGGCAAAGGGAAGGTACAGAATGAATTCTCAACCTGCTGGTTGACTTCCGCTGGTTGACAACTGTTCTACATCGACAGCTGGAGGGTGCGTTTTGGCCCATGTTGGGTGATTCATCTAATCAAGTGGTCTGTTTCCCTGGTGCCCCACAAAGACTGTACGAATGTATTGGATCTCCACTGTGAATAATGTTGTGACGGCCTTCGCTCGTGCTGGTTGAGATGAAGTGAATCTGGACAGGAGTAACTGGAGTGACAGCCACTGTTGGGGCTTCAGAAGTGAATCACTTTAGATTGCTAGTCGATAGACGTTGCAGTGGTTGCGAACCATCTCCGCCTTGGTGGCTATTGCGGTATTTTCTTCTGGACGAGCAACATATTATTGTTATGATCGTGATGGTGGTTGGTGACAGTTCTCTTCAGAGGACGTTGCAGCTTCGGGTTGTAGTCAGGACTGTCCCTCAGGGGAGGTGGTTGTGCGATAATTGGCAGAATGTGTACTGCGTGTAGGTAGATGAAGGGGGTTGATAATTTGTATTTGGATATGAGACGTACTGGTGACCGATCTGGTTGTGATGTCTAACATACGTCTATGAATTCATTGGCTCAAGTTCATCTCTGTCTATACTGTGTTGGGCTGTGTTGTTCTGAGCAAAATACCCAGTTAACAGCGTACTTCATCCATTCTGGTGGTCAACACTAAGTGGACTCGAAAGCATTTTAAATCTTCTCAAACCTTAAATTCAGTGGTGTCACTGTGTGTTTCATATGTGGTCTTTCCAACCTTCATCATTTACACGTGTTGACTGCCTATCCTTTGTGCGAGACAATCATCTAAACAGTGTCCCTCCTGCATTTGTGGATAGTGTTGTAAACGTGAGGTATTTATTCAAGCCTCAAGATATGGGCATGTAAATTCCGAGACTTTGCGTGGGACTTGTCGATCCTTTGGTTGCAGTATTAATATCACTAGCAGGAACAGCCCTGATTGGGCTACATTCCATTTTGCACTGGAGAATAGATCGCCTGTACTAGCTTTGCCGTCTGAGATCATTTCCCTGTATGTGCCTGTCTGGTCAGTCAAGACTGGTCAGTACTGTGTTTGGATATATTGATTACTTGCGAATCCCGCACTGCAATTGTTGACTCGCGATCTGTTCGTGATAGAGATTGGTCTTTGAAATGTTGAACAGAAGTCCCGGCATTGTTTAGTGATAGGCTGTTGGCGTTTCTGTGGTGATATTGGCAACACGGGATGTGTCGATGTGTGCGTGGAATGTCTTGTGTGTTATCCAGTTGTGATCGTGTTGATACAAGGTGATCTGAGAGGAATCCTCTCTGTGGAAAAGTAGTTCCTCAGCTGTGGTGGTGCAGAGGGAGAGACGCACAGTTTTGGGCATAAGAGTTTGCTGTGTTGTTTAGTGGTGAGCCTCTGCCCATTCATAGTGGATGTTGCCAATCTTAAAGTGTTCGCCATCATATGCGAAGACTCACTATCGATATCTCGTAGATTGACCGCAGAGAGTAGCGTTACAGTGTATCGAAGTGTGTGTCTCCCCAGTGGAGAGGTAGTTCCCCCAACTGTGCTGTAGGATAGGTGGTGCGCTGTGCACGTTGGGAAACAAGTTGGCACTCGACAGTTCGGGCTCTGGAGGTCTCGATGTGCTGCGATGGGCGTGAAGACTGAGCTCCATCCCTTGTTGCCTTAGAGCAGGCTGTGATTCCGCACTGATTCTCGAGATTTGGGTGGCAGTGCTCTGAGGGGGGATTCCCCTGTGGAAAGGTAGTTCCCCCATCTCTATGTGTTTTGGGACGTAGTGATCTGAAGGGACCATCTCTGTAAGTGGGTAGGGAGTGTGTTTTGGGAGACAGTGGTCTGAGGGGGACTCCCCTGTGGGAAGGTAGTTCCCCATCGCTGCCAGTGGACTGGGTGCTGTAGAGGTGGTGACTGGAGACCCAGACCCCCCTGCACGCTAGACCGGCCTCGGCCATGAGCTCCGCCACGCCGTCGACGTCCGCGTCCAGCGGGCTGTCCCGCGAGGGGTCCGACTGCGGCCGGCCGTCGCACCACCACCTGGGCGCGCTGCTGCGGCAGCTGGGGCGGCGCGTGGTACGCCCCCGCAGCCGGAGCCGCAGCCGCGACCCGTCCGCCGAGCGGCGCCACTCGTCGCCCGCGCGCTCGCCGCTGCCCTGGCGGCGGGGGTTCCCCGAGCAGGGCGCCGGCCGCCGCAACTCGTCGCCCGCCCCCGCCCCCGAGCTGCGCGTCGAGCCGCCGCCCCCGGACCGCTGGTCGCGCTCCCCCTCCCCCTGCCCATCTCCCTCCAGGTCCCGGAGGCTCCGGCCCGACGGAGACCTGTGCTCGCTGCTGACGCCCCCGCACCCCGCCTCGTGCCGGCGCAACTCGTCCCCGGCCAGGGCGCCCGAGCTGCGCGTCGAGCCGCCGCCCCCGCGCCGCTCCCCCTCCCCCGCCCCCGCCGCCCCCCACGCCAGGCCCCGTCGCGACTCGGGCGGGGCCTTCCTGCAGGTGCCCACAAACTTCCGCGCGCGCTCGCGCTCCCTCGACGACGGCCAGAAGCGGATAGTGGTGCTGGACAACTGCCTGCCCGGCGAGGACATCGCCAAGACGTACAGCATCTACGACCAGATCCTCAAGGAAGGTACAGACGAAATGCTCCCCTTAAGTCTACCTCTCCCGACACACGTGACTCGCACCTCGGCAGACCCGGCCGTGCTGTACCGCCGTACTGATCTGTCATTCTTGTTCTTTCCGCCAGGTGCGCTGCTGCGGCGCAGCTCGCTGGACCCAGTGGAGCGGCGCCGACTGTCGCTGGGCCCGTCTACGTCCTCGTCGTCGGAGCGTCCGCCCAGCTCCCAGCAGCCGCACCGCGCGGCCGACGCGCATCTCGACCCTCACCACGCGGCCATACTCTTCAGGGACTCCAGGGGGGTGAGTACACAACTGCCTACTTCTTCCTGGTTTACTCTACTGTACTACATCCTACACTGGACCCGTACCAAGTACCCTAGAGCTGGTCTATACCAGTCCAGACAAATGTACTCTAGACTGGACGAGACTAGGCTAGTCGAACCGAGTGCACCCTCGACTCGACTAGACAAGCCGAGTGCATTGTAGACTGGACTGGACTGGACTGGACTGTTCGAACGGAGTGCGTCGTAGACTGGACTGGACTGTTCAAGCCAAGTGCGCTGTGGACTGTACCGGACTAGACTACTGGAGCCGAGTGGGCTGTGGACTGGGCCGGACTAGACTACTGGAGCCGAGTGGGCTGTGGACTGGGCCGGACTAGACTACTGGAGGCGAGTGGGCTCTGGACTGTACCGGACTAGACTACTGGAGCCGAGTGGGCTGTGGACTGGGCCGGACTAGACTACTGGAGCCGAGTGGGCTGTGGACTGGGCCGGACTAGACTACTGGAGCCGAGTGGGCTGTGGACTGGGCCGGACTAGACTACTGGAGCCGAGTGGGCTCTGGACTGTACCGGACTAGACTACTGGAGCCGAGTGGGCTGTGGACTGGGCCGGACAAGACTACTGGAGCCGAGTGGACTGTGGACTGGGCCGGACTAGACTACTGGAGCCGAGTGGGCTCTGGACTGTACCGGACTAGACTACTGGAGCCGAGTGGTCTCTGGACTGTACCGGACTAAACTACTGGAGCCGAGTGGTCTCTGGACTGTACCGGACTAAACTACTGGAGCCGAGTGGGCTCTGGACTGTACCGGACTAGACTACTGGAGCCGAGTGGTCTCTGGACTGTACCGGACTAGACTACTGGAGCCGAGTGGGCTGTGGACTGGGCCGGACTAGACTACTGGAGCCGAGTGGGCTGTGGACTGGGCCGGACTAGACTACTGGAGCCGAGTGGGCTGTGGACTGGGCCGGACTAGACTACTGGAGGCGAGTGGGCTCTGGACTGTACCGGACTAGACTACTGGAGCCGAGTGGGCTGTGGACTGGGCCGGACTAGACTACTGGAGCCGAGTGGGCTCTGGACTGTACCGGACTAGACTACTGGAGCCGAGTGGGCTGTGGACTGGGCCGGACAAGACTACTGGAGCCGAGTGGGCTCTGGACTGGGCCGGACTAGACTACTGGAGCCGAGTGGGCTCTGGACTGTACCGGACTAGACTACTGGAGCCGAGTGGTCTCTGGACTGTACCGGACTAGACTACTGGAGCCGAGTGGTCTCTGGACTGTACCGGACTAAACTACTGGAGCCGAGTGGGCTCTGGACTGTACCGGACTAGACTACTGGAGCCGAGTGGTCTCTGGACTGTACCGGACTAGACTACTGGAGTGGAGTGGGCTGTGGACTGGGCCGGACTATCAGTCAATGAAGCAATGAAGACTGCATTCATCATTTATTTAAAAAGTGACTGATTTAGTTCTTTGCACTGCCCATTTTCATATCCAACGCACTGTAAAGACACAACAAATAGGGAAGTGACAAACTAACATAGTGTGCAAGAAAAAAAAAATCAAAAAGAGTTTAAATACCTTAGCATATACCTGTACGGCTGCGACCGGCAGTATATGGAACAGTTGCATGAAATTAACGTGGTTTCATGCTGATGCTGATGTGCAGTCTGGCATGGGTTAAACTCAGTGGAAAACGCACCCGTATGCTACACAACGTCACTCTCAGCCAATGGACAATGGCATACACGCGATGCGTTCAGATGAACGAATAAAATTACGAAAGAAACTATGAAAGTATTTGTATAATGAAAATAGCTTACTAATCACGTGTAAGATCATTGATTACAATCGTGTAAGCTAAAAACATTCCAAACTAAAAGAGTCAATGCATTAGGCTGTGTCGCAGTCAGTGGATGGTGCTTCGAGGTACACTTGTTTGTCGTACGGACGTCGTCGTATCAAGATGACTGCTGGTAGCCAAAGATGTACCAGCAGGACACAGTGTGTTGCTATGACGACGGCGTGTGGTCGACGTTATGCCCCAGCAAAGGTGTAGCACTAAGGCACCGCGGACTGTATTTGCGGCAGTGGGTTGATATGTTGTCATAGAAGCGGCCAGAAAGTCAGTCATTACAGTCATGATATATGGGGTCAAAAACAAACAGTAGTAGACACAATGCCTAAAAATATAAAACCGTAATGACTAATTATATGAGTGAGAGCACTAAAGTAAGACAGAAACCGGGCATAATTTGTAAGGAAATTTTTATTGCGATATTAACTGCTGTATTAATTGATAACATAATAGATCACTGATGTGTCTCCAAACCGTGTTGTCTAAAATTGACTAGTCCAGCCAAGTGCACCGCAGACGGTACTAAACTAGGCAAACTAAGTCTGACACAGACTCTACTAAACTGGTCAAGTGCGCTAGAGATAGCACTAGAGTGGATTACACTCGTCGAGCCTAGTGTACCTTGGACTAGACAGGCCCATCCTAGTCAACCCTGGACCAGGCTAGACTACACTCCACTAGACTAGCCTAGAACATGCTACACTGGACTAGTGTAAGCTTTTTAAATGTAAGAGACATAGCGCACAGGTCCTGCGACTGTAATGCGCTTAACTGACCTCTACAATTGTTTAATAACTTGTGTTTGTGTGTCCACTTATCACGGGACAATTATATATTTTTGTATTTATAATTATGGTTCAGATGGCCTTGAGCACTATGGGACTGAACATCTGAGGTCATCAGTGCCCTAGAACTTAGAACTACTTAAACCTAACTAACGTAATGACATCGCACACATCCATGCCCGAGGCAGGATTCGAACCTGCGACCGTAGCGGTCGCGCAGTTCCAGACTGAAGGGCCTAGAACCTCTCGGCCAATCGGACGGCTTATAATTATATTTTTAAAATTTTGGTTGGGGTGGCTTTAAATATTGTGGACTAGCATGAGACTTTTGATTAACTTATACCGCCATAACACTCCTCGATATAATATTTTTTAAACACAGCGCGCGACTCGCGGCCTTCTAATAATTAGTTTGCTAGAGCGCTGCTATTTAGAAAAGAAAACTGTAATTATTAATATGGGTCTCAGGGGATACTGGTTATTTATGTACCAAATGTCACAAAGATTTACTGAGGTATTGCGGAGCTTATTGGGTGTAATGATTTTCAATATTTCTTGTTTATTATTTGCAAGGCAAAACCAGAGAGAATCTCGTCTGCCGTTAGGCGGCCAAAATGAAAAATACTGAACTCATTCAGTGCTGTGGATTTTAGTAAATGAAGTTTATCACTACGCTTTTTTAACTTTTGAAATTAATGAAAGATCAAAATTGAGACGTCTCTCGCATTTACATTTAATATTATGACATGAAATTTTAATTAAATAATACAGGCAGCGTAATGGCCGACTAAATCCTGCTAGGGGAGATGAGCTACCTGCACTACGAATTTCTGTAAAAAAAATTTGTTAATTATAATTAGTGGTTGCGATCATGAGAGGTGACAACTAAGTCAATAATACACACTTTCTAATAACAATTGTATTTTACTAAATTACAACCAAACTTACATTAAATATTATCCAGCGCTACAATGGCGGCCCACTTCTAGAAGAAACAAAAAAGGAGAGTCCATTCAATCAAAGCATTGTCTCTGATCTTCCTGGCCTATGTTACACAGAGATTACACCAAAAAACTGTGTTTTGTTTATTACATCGATATTTGTGTTTTGATAATAACAACTTACGTTCTTTACTATTTGTTATACATCGCGCAGAGGTACTTAGTCTTTAGATAATTTATGTTTCACACGTCTCATAGCAAAAACTTCCTTTGCCTTTCTCCAAATGTCCATTTATGTGACGTACCGTCACAAAGGCTAATCTGAGCTTATGTGGAGGTTATTCCTAAGGCCGGTATTACACTATCAAATTTCTTTGTCCAATATCTTTGTCACAGATATTTGATGGTGTAATAAGGAACTTTGTCAAATGTCGTCCAATATTTGATCAAATCTAGGGCCTCGCTGTAGATTTGATCAAAGAAGTCGCTTGTCTTCTGTTCACTGCAATGTGACATGTTACCACATGGAGCGCTAGCATCGCTGCATTCTGTAGTGTTTTTATAAACATTGTCAGTAAATACAACTGGTGTGTGCCGACAACTACAGAATTAATAGAGATGTATGAAGCTGATGAGGTGCTTTACAACGTGAGGCACGCTGAATACAAAAATAGATTACGAAGATTGTAGACCTGACCTGACCTAACCTAACCCAACCCAACCCTCTCCTGTAACAAGGAATCGTAGTGTTACAGTGAGCATGTCTTCTGCAGATGTAGCAGTTCTTAAGTGAGTATTGTGCTTTGTGATATGACGATACACTTCACTGAGCACGTACAGAAATATATGCTCATCCATTCTTAATTAATTGATGTACGACTTGACGTCCTCCACTACAAGCTCACGTAACAAGTTTTGTTGAATGCTTTTATCGTGTCATCGTAAAACCCACGGCTTCACCCAGGTATGTTTCCTTTTTTCCCCCGCTTCTGCATGTGCACACAGTGCAGTTGTGGTACATGCAACTGCTGCGGTTAATAACAAGTTGTTGTTGTCGTCAGCCATCTTGAACTTTGACGAAAAATTCGATGACAGTGTAATACCCCTTCTAGCGCTACGTCAAAGATCTTTGTCAAATATATTTGACGGAATATTTGATCACATCTCTGATCAAATCTTCGACAAAGAAATTTGATAGTGTAATACCGGCCTTACGCATGTTGTAAATAGCACAGCATTTGATCTGTAACAACGATGTCAAATTGTGCACTACAAACGCGTAATGACATGCTCGGCTTCGTGCTCCGAGTCACGTGACTTGCATGTCGGTTTCAGTAAAATGACGTCATGTGCAGTCTACGTTTGTACCTATTACACTGTTCAATCCGTTCAGGAGAGTCTGTGATTCGTTATCACTTTTACTACGGATATCAAAACCTTCATCGCGTTCTCCACACGACATGCTCTACTAGGCACGCCCCTTGTTGTTAACTGCTACACCTTCGCCTTTCTCCCACCTCTGGAATGTAGACGGTAGAAGATACGATGGTGCGATTCGTGCGTATCTTGTGGCATTTATCTCAAACGTTCCATGGCGTTACCCGCTTGTAAACTGTTTATCCCTCTCGCCTTATCCGTTAATCCGGCGTTAAGACGCTGCTCGTAATGTCGCTTGGCTCCTACGCTAATAGACGTGCACGTAAACAACCAGCTCACGCGATCGTATTTTGTTACGTGACTTCTGCCGTCGGACACGGAGTTCGCCGTTTCGCCGCGAGGTGGCACCGCAGTGGAGCGCCTGTGTGACACTCTGCCATCTAGCGGGGCTGCGACGAACTACCCATCGATCTGGCTTTTAACTGCTCCCGCTGTTGGCAGCGTCTCCCCTTCCCCGCCACCCTGCGCCAATAGCCATTAGCTTAGCCAGATAAGGCAGGCGACGCTTTAACCGGCTTTCATTACTTGCGGGGGTGGAGCGAGGCATATTAAAAAACCATCCGACGCGACGCTCCTTAGCTTCAGACCTCGGCGAGTCTCTGGGGTCGGGGAGACGGCCTTTTTATAAAGGGACAACCTTGTTGCCCTAGCAGACTGTGGGTCGTAATTGCCTTTCACTGCCTCGCGAAATAGCGTGCTTCTGTCAACGCCGTAAAATTGCGTTGCACTGAGGAAATAGATACTTCTCGCAACTTGTTGCTTACTACCTTCTACTTCAGGAGTTGCCGGGTGTCCGTAGTCATCATGAGTATGACCAAAGACCTTTCTAAACCTTCTGCTGGATATAATCTGCCCGGAAGACGTGCATCAGTCTCCAGCTCTACGCACCCCTGTCGGACTAACCGAAGCCTTAGATACAGCTTCGCCTACTTACTGCATAGGGCCTCTGCAGATCCGTCTAGTACAAGGTGCATACAAGTTCTAAGGCCTCCGATTTTTTTTCTCCGGACTGGAAAGAGGTAGAAACATGCGCATTGTTTTAAAATGAGGCCGCGTTCATTGCCAATACGTCCCAGAGATGGCAGCACCGTACGGCAGATGGAATTTTACCGCCAGTGGCGAGAATGAGAACCGTTTTAAATACTTAAAATGGCGACGTTTTCCTTACTTGAACAGCGTGCAATCATTCGTTTTCTGAATTTGCGTGGTGTGAAACCAACTGAAATTCATCGACAGTTGAAGGAGACATGTGGTGATGGAGTTATGGATGTGTCGAAAGTGCGTTCGTGGGTGCGACAGTTTAATGAAGGCAGAACATCGTGTGACAACAAACCGAAACAACCTCGGGCTCGCACGAGCCGGTCTGACGACACGATCGAGAAAGTGGAGAGAATCGTTTTGGGGGATCGCCGAATGGCTGTCGAACAGATTGCCTCCAGAGTTGGCATTTCTGTGGGTTCTGTGCACACAATCCTGCACGACGACCTGGAAATGCGAAAAGTGTCATCCAGGTGGGTGCCACAAATGCTGGCGGACGACCACACGGCTGCCCGTGTGGCACGTTGCCGAGCAATGTTGACGCGCAACGACAGCACGAATGGGACTTTCTTTTCATCGGTTGAGACAATGGATGAGATGTGGATGCCATTTTTCAATCCAGAAACAAAGGGCCAGTCAGCTCAATGGAAGCATACAGATTCACCGCCACCAAAAAACTTTTCAGTAGAAAAAATAATGGTGTCAATGTTCTGGGACAGCGAGGCCGTAATCCTTACCCATTGCGTTCCAAAGGGCACTACGGTAACAGGTGCATGCTACGAAAATGTTTTGAAGAACAAATTCCTTCCTGCACTGCAACAAAAACGTCCGGGAAAGGCTGCGCGTGTGCTGTTTTACCGAGACAACGCACCCGCACATCGAGCTAACGTTACGCAACAGTTTCTTCGTGGTAACAACTTTGAAGTCACTTTTGGCTTTTTCCAACAATGAAAGACACTCTCCGTGGCCGCACATTCACCAGCCGTGCTGCTATTGCTTCAGCGATTTTCCTGTAGTCAAAACAGACTCCTAAAGAAGTCTTCGCCGCTGCCATGGAATCGTGGCGTCAGCGTTGTGAAAAATGTGTACGTCTGCAGGGCGATTACGTCGAGAAGTAACGCCGGTTTCATCGATTTCGGGTGAGTAGTTAATTAGAAAAAAAAATCGGAGGCCTTAGAACTTGAATGCACCTCGTACCATGGAAGTTGTATCCTGATGTACACTCCTGGAAATTGAAATAAGAACACCGTGAATTCATTGTCCCAGGAAGGGGAAACTTTATTGACACATTCCTGGGGTCAGATACATCACATGATCACACTGACAGAACCACAGGCACATAGACACAGGCAACAGAGCATGCACAATGTCGGCACTAGTACAGTGTATATCCACCTTTCGCAGCAATGCAGGCTGCTATTCTCCCATGGAGACGATCGTAGAGATGCTGGATGTAGTCCTGTGGAACGGCTTGCCATGCCATTTCCACCTGGCGCCTCAGTTGGACCAGCGTTCGTGCTGGACGTGCAGACCGCGTGAGACGACGCTTCATCCAGTCCCAAACATGCTCAATGGGGGACAGATCCGGAGATCTTGCTGGCCAGTGTAGTTGACTTACACCTTCTAGAGCACGTTGGGTGGCACGGGATACATGCGGACGTGCATTGTCCTGTTGGAACAGCAAGTTCCCTTGCCGGTCTAGGAATGGTAGAACGATGGGTTCGATGACGGTTTGGATGTACCGTGCACTATTCAGTGTCCCCTCGACGATCACCAGTGGTGTACGGCCAGTGTAGGAGATCGCTCCCCACACCATGATGCCGAGTGTTGGCCCTGTGTGCCTCGGTCGTATGCAGTCCTGAGTGTGGCGCTCACCTGCACGGCGCCAAACACGCATACGACCATCATTGGCACCGAGGCAGAAGCGACTCTCATCGCTGAAGACGACACGTCTCCATTCGTCTCTCCATTCACGCCTGTCGCGACACCACTGGAGGCGGGCTGCACGATGTTGGGGCGTGAGCGGAAGACGGCCTAACGGTGTGCGGGACCGTAGCCCAGCTTCATGGAGACGGTTGCGAATGGTCCTCGCCGATACCCCAGGAGCAACAGTGTCCCTAATTTGCTGGGAAGTGGCGGTGCGGTCCCCTACGGCACTGCGTAGGATCCTACGGTCTTGGCGTGCATCCGTGCGTCGCTGCGGTCCGGTCCCAGGTCGACGGGCACGTGCACCTTCCGCCGACCACTGGCGACAACATCGATGTACTGTGGAGACCTCACGCCCCACGTGTTGAGCAATTCGGCGGTACGTCCACCCGGCCTCCCGCATGCCCACTATACGCCCTCGCTCAAAGTCCGTCAACTGCACATACGGTTCACGTCCACGCTGTCGCGGCATGCTACCAGTGTTAAAGACTGCGATGGAGCTCCGTATGCCACGGCAAACTGGCTGACACTGACGGCGGCGGTGCACAAATGCTGCGCAGCTAGCGCCATTCGACGGCCAACACCGCGGTTCCTGGTGTGTCCGCTGTGCCGTGCGTGTGATCATTGCTTGTACAGCCCTCTCGCAGTGTCCGGAGCAAGTATGGTGGGTCTGACACACCGGTGTCAATGTGTTTTTTTTCTATTTCCAGGAGTGTATTAACAGATGTCCTCTCATCCCGCCCCTTGTCCTTCTGTGTGTTTCCCACATATATCTTTCATCTCCGATTTTATGCAGAACCACCTCATTCCTTTCTTTATCACTCCACCTAATTTTCAACATTCGTATGTGGCACCACATCTCGAAATCGCTAACAGATTAGCGCAACTATTTTACTCGCGGCCATCTTGGTAAAGAAACTGTGTGATTTACCCGGAACTTAACGCCGGAGAGTGCTGAGGTAGTAGATCACGAGGGAACCACACGTCACGTTCTACATCTACTTTCATACTCCGCACGCCACCTGACGGTGTGGGGCGGAGGGTACCTCGACTGACTTTATCGGTTCTCCCTTCTATTCCAGTCTCGTATTGTTCGTGCAAAGAAGGCGAGATGTTCGCACGTCGTTTCGGAGAATGCGAACACCACCTCAGGCGTGCACCGCGTGTCCTGTGAGGACGGCTTAAACCCTCCGGGTCGCAAGAATGTGAAAAAGAAACGATTTAAAGAATGTTTCGGATAATAAAAGGGAATCAGTGATTGGGAAGGGAGTGAGACAGGGTTGTAGCCTATCCCTGATGTAATTCTATCCGTATATTGAGCAAGCAGTAAAGGAAAGAAACGAAAAATATGGAGAAGGATTTAAAATCCACCGAGAACAAATAAAACCCATGCGGTTTGCCAATGACACTGCAATTCTGTCAGAGACAGCAAAGGACCTGGAAGAGCAGCTGAACGGAATGGATAGTGTCTTGAAAGGAGCATGTAAGATGAAGATCAACAAAAGAAAAACAAGGATAATGGAATGTAGTCGAATTAAATGAGGTGATGCTGAGGGAATTAGATTAGGAAACAAGACACTTAAAGCAGTAGATGAGTTTTGCTATTTGGGGAGCAAAATAACTGATGATGGTCGAAGTAGGGAGGATATAAAATGCAGACTAGCAGTTGCAAGGAAAGCATTTCTGAAAAAAAAATTGTTAACATCGAGTACAGATTTAAGTATGCGGATGTCTTAGAGAAGTATTTGTATGGAGTGTAGCCGTGTATGAAAGTGAGAGATTGACGATAAATAGTTTGGACAAGAAGAGAATAGAAGATTTCGAAATGTGCTGCTACAGAAGAATGCTGAAGATTAGATGGGTAGATCACATAAGTAATAGGGAGCTACTGAATAGAATTGGGGAGAAAAGGAATTTGTGGCACAATGTGGTTAGAAGAAGGGACCGGTTGGTAGGACATGTTCTGAGGCATCAAGGGATCACCGATTTAGTATTTGAGGACAGCGTGAAGGTAAAAATCGTAGAAGGAGGCCAAGAGATGAATACACTAAGCAGAAACGGCTGCAGTAGGTACTGGGAGATGAAGAAGCTTGCACAGGATAGAGTAGCATAGAGAGCTGCGTCAAACCACTCTCTCGACTGAAAGAAACAATAATTACCCTTCTGCATCATAGTAAGTAATCAATACAAGATGAAATTGGTGAAAAGTAAACAGTCAGTTGTTCTAAGCAGGTGGTTGCACTTTTTGAATATAAATGCGAGTTTTTTCACTAAATTAATCTTTATTACCAAAGTAAGCAACAAATATAAAATGAAATTTGCATAATGTAAACGAATCGTTGTTTTAATGTGGTGGTTTCGCTTTGCAATCACTGGAATATACAGTTTTGATGACGCATCATTTCGTGTGATACAGCTTCCCGTACCGGTGTCATTTTAGACAGCCCGCGGTGTTATATCTGGGCTTCAAAATCCGCTCGTGAAGTTTTGAATATTGTGTCGCTCGCTATGCGCAAACTATTAGCCCTACAGAAAAAAATGGACAGCGACTTTTTACAGGAAATGTAATGCAGTTAAATTTTGTACTGCGTTACGTTTGCGGTAGAGGCCGTAGTTTTAAAGTTGGTCAAGAAAACCGTTTAAATTTGACGTTCAGAAACGCTCCCCACGCCCACATGTACCGCACCGTTCACGATTTCTAGTGTGTTGTTCGTGGTACTCCCCCCTACCGCTGTAGAATAAAAAATCCGACTACACGATCTATTCCCGATATTCCATCTTTTTTCGTCTTTGTAGACTGGGCAGTTAAGTCACGAGCCTACTCGGCTATTTCGTTAACATTACTACCTTAACGTACCCGTGAAAGTAATGAAAGAAACAGAGCATCGTGAACTTCATGCTAATAGTAATTACGGTGACAATTCGATCTAAAGTTAAGCCTTAGAGGAACAGTAGTTTCGTATTCAGAAGGGTCGACAAATACGACGACGTAATTGTTTATTTTATGCTGTTAAAATTCACGAAATTGTTAGGTGAAATTTACACAAACCTCAGGCTGAAAGTTTTTGTGTGTTCCACTGAGTTGGTGGCGTAGTAAGGCCAGCCTAAGACCTAGAAAGGTCGAATGTGGGAAATAATTCGTGCAGGCGTAAATGTTTGTAGAATGGTAGGACGGAATGCGCCGAACGACATACTGATAATCCTCACTGATGACAGATGCAGGTGCAGCGTGTGTTAAAAGGTCACTGTTGTTCGTGTTTCGTGAAAAACCCGAGAACTACGATGTCTAGTGAGAGCCAGTCCCGTTACAAAATTTAACCGCGTTTGCTGCAGAAATGTTTTGTTCCTTTTTTGTGGGGCTAATAGTTTGTGCGTAGCGAGCGAAAGAATATGAAAAATATTGCGCGTGTTTTTTGGAGGCCAGATATAACATTGCGGGTTGCGTAAAACGACACGGTAGGGGCAACTGAATCATACTTCGTGAAACAAAATTCGCATTTTTCCTGGACAGAAATCCACTTCTTGAAACTTGCATGCTACGGTCGCAGGTTCGAATCCTGCCTCGGGCATGGATGTGTGTGATGTCCTTAGGTTAGTTATGTTTAAGTAGTTCTAAGTTCTAGGGGACTGATGACCACAGATGTTAAGTCCCATAGTGCTCAGAGCCATTTGAACCATTTTTGAAACTTGCATGAACTCCTAACAGCTAAATCCAAGTATAGTCCTAAATAATAAGCAGAAATGGGCTTAAAGCTTAATAAATTTTTTTATCACAACAAAATACTGTCGCACTGGCTTCATTTCGATAATACTGCTAAAAGCAGCAGTACAGACTCAAATTGTCGTTACAGTAACTTAGATATGCAGGGTGATTCACGAAGCTATGCAAATATTTCGATATGTTATTCTACAAGTAAAACTTAAGGAAAAACGTTCATATAAACATAGGTCCGCAAATGTTTAGCTACGGACTTGTGGCTAATAAAAGACTTTGCGTGAAATTTAGCAACTTCACTAATATGAAGGCATCGCAAAATTGTACGAGGTTAAAGAAAAGCACGATTTCAATTTATTTTGTTTTCATTGGTCTGGTGACTAATAAAACATGTCCCAACGTGTATCTGCAGTAGTTTATCAGAACATTCGGAGAAGAAGTAATTTCGTAAATTTTTTGATTTATTAACTACTTTGTCCAATTCGTTAATTAAATTCGAGACAATCGCAAGAAGTTTTCAAGAGAAGTTGTAGAGAATTTAATTTTGGGGAAATGATGGTAATGACGTTAACTGAAACTTTATGAATGTGTCAGATAATCAGCTTTTATTAATATCACAGCACACGTGAATTTGTGTTAAACCGGAAAAAACAAAACTCAGCGTTAAGGAAGTTGTACAGTGTACATAGAATCCCACAATACATTCACAATAAATGTTCAAAAATGTGTCCACCGAGTTCAGTGCATTTAGCTGCATGTGCATGAACAAACAGATTTTGTTGCTCGCTTCAGTTTCACAGGATTGTTCTTAATTTCGTCTATTGGATTCATAATGCGAGCGAGTAATTACGAGAGTATTCTACTGTCGTAAATTTGTAAGGCATCCCAATTTCATAAATAATCTACAAACTGCAACAATTAATAAGAGATTTCACTTAAATATATTGTTGTTATGTTCTTTCACATGTTTCAAGGTTAGGAAACGACTGAAACAACTCACTAACGGTTGCCAACAATGACAAAGTTTCTACATTCTTAATGGGACGTTTCTACATTCTTAATGGAAAGTAAACAAATTTACTTGTATAGTAATCTTTGCTGCTCTGGATATTCCGGAAAACTGCTGCAGATACACGTCTGCAACATGTTGATTAGATTCGCCAGACCAATAACAAGAAAATAAATGGAAATCGTGCTTTACTTTAACCTCGTACAGTTTTGCGGTGGCTTCATATTATTGCTAAATATCAGGCAAAATCTTTTATTAGCCGTAAATCCGTAACTAAACATTTGCGGACCTATGTTTACATGAACGTTTTTTCTTTAGTTTTACTTTTAGAATAACACAGTAAAATATTTGCATATCTTCGTGAAACACGTTGAATGCAGTTTCGCTGTGCATGATCTCCTCGGTATTTAAAAGGCATTTAAAAAAGGCGTGGCAGAATTAGCCTCAATCGCATAGCAAAATCTTCGCGCCGACAGTTTCTTTGAGCGGTGTAAGTGACTATTAAAATGCATTGCATTCGTTTGAGTACGTGAGTGTATCACTAGTAACAAGTCTGTACGAAAGGCACTGAAACTTAAAAAAAAAATAGTAAAATTGTGGTTACAGGCTGAAACAACTGGGGCTCAAAGGCCTTTAGGTAGAAGTTCGTCGTTCACCTTGTCTTCTCCGGTTTGCGGCGCTGTTACGTTTCCAACGTTCGGGTCCAGTTCCACACATGTCGGTCATTATTTCCTATGCCGCAAATAAAAGTCCTACAGTTGTATTCAAAAGAATAACAGGTTTATGGTCACATAATTAGGCAGGTATAAACATTAAAGAAAGTTGCGTTTCTCTGTTCGCTATATGTTTTCCGGGAACGATGCATCCATAAACTCTACCGTTCTCGGTATAGTTTGTTGACCTACTCCAGGTGACCCTGCGATGCGCAGTTCCCCCGACGTGCGTGCTGTCACGTAGAGAACAGATAGCTACGTGTAGGCACTGGGGTGACCTCGGCAGTGCGTTGTAAGTGCTACGTGACGCTCTGGCGCACCACATTTTCCTGGAGAAGCTCAACTGGGAAGAAAAAAAGTTGCCACGGGTGACGTCAGCGAAATAGCTTACGTCCTCGCCGCAGACTGTAGTTGCCGGAGTCTGTCTACATCTGCTTCGGCATCCGCGTCTACTTATTCCGCAAGACGAAATACGCTGTATGGCAGATGGTAGTATCCGTCGCTGCTGGTCGTTCCCCTTCACTTTTACATTGGGAAATGGGGGGGAAAAATTCCCTTCTGCCTCTAAATTAGTCGTCATATCTCTTCTTTTCTCCTTTCCCGAGATGTACCATGCTCCCGCACCAGTAAGTGTTGCGGCGAGAGAAAACTACACTCGTGGCCATTAAAATTGCTACAGCACGAAGATGTGCAACAGAGGCGAAATTTAACCGACAGGAAGAAGATGCTGTGATATGCAAAAATGATTAGCTTTTCAGAGCATTCACACAAGGTTGGCGCCGGTGGCGACACCTACAACTTGCTGACGTGTGTAAAGTTTCCAACCGATTTCTCGTACACAAACAGCAGTTGACCGGCGTTGCCTGGTGAAACGTTGTTTTGATGCCTCGTGTAAGGAGGAGAAATGCGTACCATCACGTTTCCGACTTCGATTAAGATCGGGTTGTAGCCTATCGCGATTGCGGTTTATCGTATCGCGACACTGCTGCTCGCGTCGCTCGAGATCCAATGACTGTTAGCAGAATATGGAATCGGTGGGTTCAGGAGGGTAATACGGAACCCCGTGCTGGATCCCAACGGCCTCGTATCACTAGCAGTCGACATGACAGTCAGTCATCTCATCTCCATGGCTGTAACGGATCTTGCAGCCACGTCTCGATTCGTGAGTGAACAAATGGAGACGTTTGCAAGACGACTACCATCTGCACGAACAGTTCGACAACGTTTGCAGCAGCACGGACTATCAGCTCGGAGACCACGGCTGCGGTTACCCTTGACGCTGCATCAAGACAGGAGCGCCTGAGATGGTGTACTCGACGACGAACCTGGGTGCACGAATGGCAAAACGTTATTTTTTCGGATGAATCCACGTTCTGTTTACAGCATCATAATGATGGTCGCATCCGTGTCTGGCGACATCGCGGTGAACGCACATTGGAAGCGTGTATTCGTCATCGCCATACTGGCGTATCACCCGACGTGATGATATGGGGTGCCATCGGTTACACGTCTCGGTCACCTCTTGTTCGCATTGACGGCACTTTGAACAGTTGACGTTACCTTTCAGATGTGTTACGACCTGTGGCTCTACCCTTCATTCGATCCCTGCAAAACACTAGATTTCAGCAGGATAATGCACGACCGCATGTTGCAGGTCCTGTACGTGCGTTTCTGGATACAGAAAATGTCTGACTGCTGCCCTGGCCAGCACATTCTCCAGATGTCTCACCAACTGAAAACGTGTGGTCAATGGTGGCCGAGCAACTGGCTCGTCACAATACGCCAGTCACTACTCTCGATGAACTGTGGTATCGTGTTGAAGCTGCACGGGCAGCTGTACCTGTACACGCCATCCGAGCTCTGTTTGACTCAATGCCCAGGCGTATCGAGGCCGTTATTACGGCCAGAGGTGGTTGTTCTGGGTACTGATTTATCAGGATCTATGTTCCGAAATTGCGTGAAAATGTAATCACATTGCAGTTCTAGTATAATATATTTGTCCAATGAATACTCGTTTATCATCATTTCTTCTTGGTGTAGCAATTTTAATGGCCAGTAGAGTACATTCGTCCGGCCACAGCTATGGGTTCTTTGAGTGATCTGGGAGATGGTTCGTTTTTATCTACAACAGATGAAATATTGATTCACTTTATTACGTGAGTGAATAAAAAGATTTAACTCGAGACTGTTCTTTGCGCCTGGATAACGTAGAGTATTTCACATGTGTCATCGATTATGAAAGAGTCGCTTGATGCATACAGTCAGAAGCTGTTGTCTCGAAGTCCAAAATGCAACGTTTACTTCGGTGCAACAGTTAGTGGAAAATGCCCATCTTCGGATTTCGGTCAGCTCCAGTCGTGCAGTGGCTGTAAAAGAGTTTGCGAGTATCTGCTCCACCAAGATTTGCTGCAACTTCCTGAATTGTATGCCAAGAGAAATTCTGAGCTTTTTGTGTGGCAAAAGAAATTTTAAGTATGCAGATTGACACGAAGTTTCATAATTACATGTTTACGGCACAAAATTGGTACAATACTGTAGCAATACCGAGTGCAAAAAACTGTCACACTGATCGCTAATTCGCCACTGCCTTTTACAGTGTTTCAGATGGTTCAAATGGCTCTGAGCACTGTGGGACTTAACTGCTGTGGTCATCAGTCCCCTAGAACTTAGAACTACTTAAACCTAACTAACTTAAGGACGTAACACACATCCATGCCCGAGGCAGGATTCGAACCTGCGACCGTAACGGTCACGCGGTTCCAGACTGAAGCGCCTAGACCCGCACGGCCACACCGGCCGGCTGAAGGCCTATCCACTGTGCCAACTTATAACTAAATCTGAGGGCGGTGCGATGGGGAGGTGCCCTTGTAAGTGTCCGGCCAATGAAACGCAACCTTTGGCTCGCATTCCCCACAATATTATGTATGTGGTCTTTCCAACTGAAGTTGTTCGTAATTTTAACACCTAGGTACTTAGTTGAATTGACAGCCTCAAGAATTGTACTATTTTTCGAGTAGTCGAATTCCATCGGATTTCTTTTGGAACTCGTGTGGACACCTCACACTTTTCGTTATTTAGCGTCAACTGCCACCTGCCACACCGTACGACAATCTTTTCTAAATCGCTTTGCAACTGATACTGGTCTTCGGATGACCTTACTAGACGGTAAATTACAGCATCATCTGCGAACAACCTAAGAGAACTGCTCAGATTGTCACCCAGGTCATTTATATAGATCAGGAACAGCAGAGGTCCCAGGACGCTTCCCTGGGGAACACCCGATATCACATCAGTTTTACTCGACGATTTGCCGTCTATTACTACGAACTGCGACCTTCCTGACAGGAAGCTGGGCATCTGGTGCAACTGAGTTGGGCTGACAGTCAGTGGTCCCTCATTGCGTGCTGCTTCACCTGTGCTACACCGGATTCAGTCGGACGTTTCGTCTGGCGAGACAGACTGGGCAACCCGTGAACCAGGCGCGTCCAGTCGCTGTCACGTGTGGAGAGGGCAGCAGTCCAGCACCCTGTGTATCGAGGTGGGCCGGGACGGCACAGGCAGTGTGTGGTCTTGTGTTATCTTGTTGGAAGATGTCTTTGCGGATACCTCGAAAAAGGGCACATTTCATGGGCGTACCTTGATCTTCAACCATCTGTCACTGTCATATGTCTAAAATTTTTTCGGAGGATTTGTCTTTCATATACTCTCAGCTCGTTATGTCCACTTCTGTCATTGTTTACATTTCTGACCCGTGTACATCACTACACTTCCTTCCCAGAAACTGGTACCACTTGCAGGTTGGCAACAAGAATATGATTTTCTACATTTGACGTAATTATCAACAGAGTTAAAAAATTTGAAGTGCTCACACGGTCGTCCTGTTAAGAGTAAATACGTATGTTAAACCTTTAACACAATAAGAAAAGTGTCACAGTTACAATCTGTGCGTTTCTGGCGGGGCAGCGTAACTAATTACCCTGACATCATTCATCCAGTACCTGAAGATCAGAACACTTACCGACTTGCAACAAACTTCACACACAATTCCTAACCTTCACGAATCTCTCTGTCAGTGACACTCCACGGCAAATATTTTTCGCTGGTGCAGTCAAATTTCAACATCAGTGATGACGTTTTAAGTTACTACTTCTTTATTATGGACTCTGTTCGCAACAAAATTTGCACACACTATCCACATACGCCAGATTGTCATTTTTCGACACACAGTTCAGGAGTTCAGGAGTTATTACTTCGTAAGCATTGAACTGAGTGCAAACGAAACTACATAGCGAAATTCTCCAGAAATACAGGTAACGTGTGCGTGAAATCTGTTAAATGTATGTGACATAATGCGTATGCGGACGAAGCTGCATGTGGAAAAAGCTTCTCCTAAACCCCTGGGTCGAATTGAGCCAAGCTTGGTAGATATATTACTAACAATATGGAAAGAAATACGGTTGCAGTAAAAAACAGCGACGTCGTATTTGGGTGGGAGTGATAACGTGGAGAAGCAAGTGGGTAGGAAGAGATGGATAGACAGATAGGAAAGAGGAAGAGGAAGACGAGGAGGGAGGGGTAAGAAAAGGACTGAGACAAGTGGAAGGAAGAGATGGTATAATAGAATTAGAATAAATACGAACTCGGAAATGTTGGATACTCAGCTAGTTCTTAAATAAGTTTGCATACTAGGCTCAGTTTTTTACTTGCGCGCTTTCTCTAATGCTTTGTCTTATTTGCTATTATCACTGGTTATAAAAGGCCACGTAGGTAATGTTAGCGGCTGACAGGTTTAAAACGTTCGTTAGTGACCTTTAGATCATGTCATGCCGTTCTGCCCTTAGAAGTCGACATTACCTCGTTTTTCGTTTATTTTCGTTTGTATTAAGCCCAGTTTTTCCGCATTCTGCTTTCATTATTTCGTATATTTCTTAAAGAATATTTACATCTCTTGCTGCAGTTGCAATATAAACTTCGTATGCATACATGTAATGTATTTCACCATCATTATGCGTCTCTAGTCTATTTCCTCTATCAGAGTATGCAGTGCAAGTTCGACAGGATAGCAAAGTGTTACATTGTTACACCCCATCTGCAAACTTAAAGCCCTTAGCCATTTCTTTGCTCACCTTTACTTTCGTCTTTGTGCTGTACCCTAGTGGCCTCCTTAGCTTGTTCCAGATGCCCATTTTTTAAGTACTTTAAACAGTGCTTGTATGTTAACAGTATCGAAACCCTGTTTGACATCAGCAAGCAGGAAGCGCGGATCTGTACGTCACTCAAAAAAAAAAAAAAAAAAATTACGTTCCTTGTCTAATAACAGCTTGTCACAAGCGCTTCTGTTTGACCGGTCCCCATTCGTATTCTCTGGGGATGTTTTCAGCACCGCTGTAGGCTGTAGTTAGTAAAGTTACGCCTCAACAGATTTCACAGGCTGACCTTTCTCTCTTACGTATGCGGAATATTATTCCCGTTTTCCAGTCCTCTCGTATGCGTTCCTTTTCCCCATTTACTATTTATTAGTTCGTGTATTTCTCGTGCCAGAGGCTGAACGCCAAATTTTATAATTTCTGACGCTGTCACATCTTCACCAGGTGCACGTGTGTTTTCCTATTCATGTATCACCGATTCCACCTCTTCAGCTGTTGGTATTTTTGCTGCTTTCTTTTCCTTTTCTCTTTACTCTACATTTTTGTCCAGTTCTTGTGGGTCTTTGCTTCACTGTCTCACTTTCTATCGAGCACATGTTCCAGCTATTCTGTCCAACTCTGCAATATTTTCTGTCCGTCTCTAATTATCCTACCATTTCTGTTCTTGCGCCCATTTAGTGCTGGGTAAAATTTTTCCACACCGATTGAGTGAATTTGTTTCATTTCATACGCTTTCCTTGTGTGCTCTCACCATTTTGGTACACATTCAGCCGTAGGTGCCGTGTTGCACAGTTTGTCAGATGTTTTCTTCCTCGATTTCATTTTGTGACACTCTGCTCGTCGGTCAATTTCAAGAGACGGTCGACCAGATTTGAATTCAG
Organism: Schistocerca cancellata; assembly: GCF_023864275.1. NCBI lineage: Eukaryota > Metazoa > Arthropoda > Insecta > Orthoptera > Acrididae > Schistocerca > Schistocerca cancellata. Next base: position 14,445,028 of record NC_064636.1, read on the forward strand.
CGGCCGAGTTCAAAACTGCCGAAAATGAAGCAGTAGACGTTTTATAAATCACGATGCTCTCGCCGTGAATTTTACTCAGCGCTTCTGTTGTGCTCGTACGTTGAATTATTAACTTAACGTTAACAGGAATGCTTCATAAAAGCTTTTTTTCCTCTCCAATGCCCGTTCAGCTACCGCAGTAGTAATGTCAGTTGCGACGATACAGAATCAAGGATAACACTGTCTTCGATAAAGTCGTCCTATGTTACCACTTTCTGTGCTTCGCATTTGAACGTGTTGACGCGTTCTGACACGAGGAACTTAACATCATACGATAGGATAACACCAAGTCCTCGATAAAGTCGTCTTATGTTACCATTTTCTGTGCTTCGCATTTGAACGTGTTGACGCGTTCTGACACGAGCAGCTTAACATCATACAATGTTGGGCTCTATACTTCGCTTTGCTCGGAGGTCAAGTATGACTGGATTCTTCAGAGAGGAGAGACAGCATTTAATCTCGGATGGAGAGTCACGGGCAGAGTGCAGAAGTAACTTCACGTTTGCCGCAGAAAAGCGTGTTGCTCCTTCTAAACGAACTGCGTCCCTACGGAGTATCGTGTCAGTTGTGCGACTTTATTCGTGATTTCCTGTCAGAGAAGACACAGTTCGTAGTAACTGATGGAAAATCACCGAGTGAACCTGAAGTGATATCCGGCGTTCCCCAGGGGGAGTGTTGTAGGCCCTTTGTTGTCCATATACACTACTTGGGAGACGGTCTGAGCAGCCGTCTTCGTTTCTTCGCAGATGATCTACACCTTCATCCACGCTCCTGAAGCCACGTGACGGCGTGTGGCGGAGGGTACCTTGAGTACCTCCATCGGTTCTCCCTTCTAGTCTCGTGTTGTTCGTGGAAAGAAAGATTGTCGGTTTGCCTCTGTGTGGACTCTAATCTCATCCTCAAGGTCTCTTTGCGAGATATACGTAGGAGGGAGCAATATACTGCTTGACTCCTCGGTGAAGGTATGTTCTCGAAACTTCGACAAAAGCCCGTACCGAGCTACTGAGCGTCTGTCCTGCAGAGTCTTCCACTGGAGTTTATCTATCATCTCCGTAACGCTTTCGCGATTACTAAATGATCCTGTAATGAAGCGCGCTGCTCTCCGTTGGATCTTCTCTCGCTCTTCTGTCAACCCTATCTGGTACGGATCCCACACTGCTGAGCAGTATTCGAGCAGTGGGCGAACAGGCGTACTGTAACCTACTTCCTTTGTTTTCGGATTGCATTTCCTTAGGATTCTTCCAATGAATCTGTCTGGCATGTGCTTTACCGACGATCAACTTTGTATGGTCATTCCATTTTAAATCACTCCTAATGCGTACTCCCAGATAATTTATGGAATTAACTGCTTCCAGTTACTGACCTGCTATATTGATAGAGGATCTTTGTGTGTATTCGTCTATCGTTTATCGTCTAGCAGTCATCAGAAGATCAAAGCGATTTAGATACTCCTATGGTGTGAAAATTTCCAGTTGAACCTACGTAATGGAAAGTGAGAGATCATACAAACGAGTGCTAAAAGGAACCCGTTGAACTTCGCTTACACGATAAATCAGTCAAATCTAAAGGCCGTAAAATCGGGTGCCTATGAATTAAAGTTACAAATAACGTAAATTAGGGTGATGACATCGAGCGGTGTAAGGCGCTGCAGTCATGGACTGTGCGGCTGGTCCCGGCGGAGGTTCGAGTCCTCCCTAGGGCATGGGTCTGTGTGTTTGTCCTCAGGACAATTTAGGTTAAGTAGTGTGTAAGCTTAGGGACTGATGACCTTAGCAGTTAAGTCCCGTAAGATTTCACACACATTTGAACTTTTGACGATCACACAAACAATATTTTGGGGAAGGCGAACTACAAAGATTGCGTTTTATTAGCAAAGGATGCGACATTGCCACTAAAGAGACTGCCTACACTGCTCTTGTCCGTCCTGTTTTGGAGTACTGCTGCGTAGTGTTGGATGCTTACCAGATAGGACTGACGGAGTACATCGGAAAAGTTCAAAGAAGGGCAGCACGTTTTCTATTATGGCGAAGTAGGGGGGGGGGGGGAGAGTGTCGCGGATGTGATACGCGAATTAGTGTGGCAATCACAGAAACAAAGGCGTTTTTGTAGGCGGAGGTTTTTTTTTCGAATTTTCGATCGCCAACTACCGCCCGAGAACGTGAAAGTATTGTGTTGACATACAGGTGTGGATTGCTGGTGGTGGCGGTGGGGGGGGGGGGGGGGGTGTCAATATCTGTAGTGTATCACAATCATCCTCGCACGCTGCGTGACTTAAAAACTGAAATTATTGCGTACGTGAGAATCTAATCAGAATAAGACGTGCTGAAAGTATTTCCCAATAAAACGACTTTGCTTCCAACAAATGTTGTATAAGTGCATAGCAACTTTAGCACCGTAGGAAGTGCGCGCTGCTATGCACTTCACGTTGGTCCACGTGTACGGTCGTAGGTGGAGAAATACGTACGGCGTAACGTTTCCTGATGTTCGACTAAAACAGTCCCTGAGCAGCAACAGTCAGCCGAGGTTTCGGAAGCGGTCGGGCAGTCCCTAGCGACAACACAGGACGAAGGGCGTTCATGTTGGCGGCGGTGTAGTCAGTGCTGCCAACGGCTCGCCAGTGTGCCACCTTATCTCCGCGCCGCCGCTGTTGTTGTGGTGGCAGCACTGGACAGAGAGCGCGCTCAGTCCGGCTGTGAGGGATACGCCAGCAGCGGCCAGTCTGTGTGTGTACCAGATACAGGGAGGCGGGCGATAGAAAGCGCCAAAACACACAGCCCTCGGCGTACTGAGAGCTACTGCATGCTGTATGTTTCGGAAAATTCAAAGGCAAGAAGATAAACACAGCGACAGAAAAGAACTGATACGGTAGAAATCGTTTCCTACACGTACGTAACGAACCACCTGTTACCAACATCTGGGCCGGCCGGAGTGACCGAGCGGTTCTAGGCGCTTCAGTCTGGAACCGCGCGACCGCTACGGTCGCAGGTTCGAATCCTGCCTCGGGCACGGATGTGTGTGATGTCCTTAGGTTAGTTAGCCTTAAGTAGCTCTAAGTTCTAGGGCACTGATGACCTCAGATGTTAAGTCCCATAGTGCTCAGAGCCATTTGAACCAACATCTGGTGTTTCAGAAAGCACAACATGTAATACGATCGGACTAATCGGTACTAAATAGAGTTTCTAACGTTGTATTCAGCAAACCTCTTATCTCTGAACTCGCAGCGACAGTAGAGGTAAAATGGATCCACAGACAGCGACGGTGAATTCGTCCTGTGACGTAATGCTTATGTGGCGTGTGACGACGTAGATCTGCAGACAGGAAGAAAACTGAGATCTATTACGTCTACATTATTTTTTGGAATGTCTGTTATGGTGGCAGACTGCTCTCCAGCATAAAAGCTGCAATCTTGGCGACATGTCTATGACTGTTTCATGCTGACATCATCTTCAACTGTTTCTACGTCGTCCGTTCCATCACCATCATACAGTTCCTGCTTTATTCATATTTCGTTTCGAGCTAGTAACATCATCAGTGCCCTTCACATAATTTGGGTCTACCAGTGTCATCCATAACGTCATTAATAATGCAAATGGTTCAAATGGCTCTGAGCACTATGGCACTTAACTTCTGAGGTCATCAGTCCCCTAGAACTTAGAAGTACTTAAACCTAACTAACCTAAGGACATGACACACATCCATGCCCGAGGCAAGATTCGAACGTGCGACCGTTCTCGAATAGTTCTCCACGGATCTCCTTCAGATTTCTACACGATACTCTAATAAACGTACAGACTTGTGCATATCTTTCAATACATATCTTACATGAAATTATATAACACACCAAGACAAAAGTAATTGGCAAAAATCTCGAAAAGCTCATGACGGAATTACTTCACATTTTTGGACTATACTCAAATAAACGTCTGGACAGACGTAGGTGCGGGATTAGCCGAGCGGTCTCAGGCGTTGCAGTCATGGACTGTGTGGCTGGTCTCGGCGGAGGTTCGAGTCCTCCCTCGGGCATGGGTGTGTGTGTTTGTCCTTAGGATAATTTAGGTTAAGTAGTGTGTAAGCTTAGGGACTGATGACCTTGGCTGTTAAGTCCCATAAGATTTCACACACTTTTTTTTTTTGACAGACGTAGGGGGAGATGCAGATAAGGACGTACTGTATGACTGCCATAAAAAAATTTCAAGAGCAAAATTCGTCATTTTTGTTTACTGTCACTCACAAAATACTTCTCAAAGAGATCTGGTCTGTAAGGAAGGTCCTGAACCTGAGAATATTTAGTAGCTTTCGTTGTGGAAAGTTACATCTGCTGCTCAGACTTACATTTTTGGGTTCAGTTTAACTGACAAATTCAAAATATTCATGGAATATGCTTGAATAAATAATTGAAAACAAATACTTTTTTTTTGCAAAATTCATTATAATAATTTGAAAAGGTGGGCATAAATTACCCCATCTTCCCACTCTTCCACGGTATTGGGAGGGTTGAGGATTAATCCCTTTCGAAAACCTAATTGGAAAAAATAAATATACCGATGTAGCGAATTGCAGAGATAAACAGAACCGGCTAAACCGATGTAGCGAATTACGGGAATGAACTCGACCGGCTGCCGGGGATTCCCCGGCGGCGAGGCTTTGCGTTGCGGGTTGCCCGCCGCTCCGGCGCCCGCGCCTGCGCGTAGCCGCCGTTCCAGCTCCAGAGCGCGCGGGCCGCCGCTTCCAGTGCCTGGCCGACTCCAGCGGCGCTCGCAGCGCTGGAGGATTTTTGTGCTCCTCCGTAACGTCGCTACGGTCGTGCTACCGCGCCGGTGAACCTGCTCGCTTCCCCACGCTGGATCACTACGGCGCCGGGGTGTCGTGTGCACAAGTGCGTCTACGCGTCGTGCGCGTGTTTTGGGTTCGCGAAGTGCGTGCGTGCGTGCGTGTGACATTGCCTGCGGCGCTTGAAGGTCGCGCGGATGCGTCCGTCGGAACGCAGTAGGAGTGCGTTTGTGTCTGTGTTTGTGTGTGTGGCTGCAGCCATGTTTGCAAACAGCTGATCGCCAACTCTTGTCTAATCTAGATTCGGGGTGACTGATCCTGGAAAGGCGGCGTCTTCACAGCTTTTTAAAAGCCGCCTTCTATAACCTAGAGGCGTCGTTGTCGAGTGAGTGGGAAAAGTCTTGTTATGAAATACTGCTTACGGAAAGGTTCGTTACCACAATCACCAGTAAGTTTCCTTACCACCACCATCACCTTGCTGGGTTGGGAGCACCAGTTGACTGTTTCTTCAGTGTGTCGAAATAAATTGGTGTTGTCGCAGTTTCGCCTATTGCACAGCTGAATGTGTTCCCATTTTCAGGGTTTAGTACCTCAGTCTGTAACAACGGAACTCTTACATAGTCACTTGGTTGCTTGTCTGCCTGTCACGAATCCCTTTTCTGAGGAACGGTAAGAGGTACCAAGTTGGTGAAATACTGAGGTCTATGATTCCTATCACTGTTTTTAAGCCTCTTAAGTGAGCGTGGTCAGTAAATTCGGCCAGTTATGTGACACATTTCAATACTCGCAAACTCAAGTCATCAAAACCTGTAGATAAGTGTCTACACGCGTAATGAAGTTTGTATCCAAGCCTCAGAAATAAGTACTGTTCGCACTTCTGCTTTTTTAAATTAATTTATTATTATTATTATTATTATTATTGACGAGATATGTGTATCATGCTCAGAGAGTCCCATAATTATTTCTGTAAAATATTGCACGATACTTTTGTCATGTTTTCTATTTTACGCGTAAAAATTTTCGGTTTTTTGATCAGTGGTCATCAGAAATTGCAGTGAGTTCAAAGATGGAGTGCTACAGGCTGACTTGAGTTTTCTTTAAAATTAAAATTTAAAAAAAAAAGATCGCATTTTTTTAAGTTTTTTATTGGAGTGAGTGACCGGTTTTGTCTCTTTCATCTTCAGACTCCAGAGTCGAAACCGCTCACTCACTCCAATAAAAAAAATTGAGATCATGACTGTTTTAATTTTAACAAATTTTAAGATCGCTGACTATGTTTTCAAAAATTTTGAGACTTCTTTTGGAATTATTTTTGCAAAATTTTCGTTACTGTAATAGCGGCGTGTGTTGTAGACTTGGGTTTAACGTCCTATTGCACATCCTAGATGCTTTTCCTTGTGGTTTGTAGTAACACCCAATTTTTCTCAAGTTTCTTCACTTCACTCTCACCTGATATCGTAAGAAGTTTCACTTAATAAAACAAATGAATCCAGGAAAAAACCTACGTTAGTGTCGCCGCTCTCTCTCTCTCTCTCTCTCTCTCTCTCTCTCTCTCTCTGTGTGTGTGTGTGTGTGTGTGTGTGTGTGTGTGTGTGTGTAGGCAGGCAGAGTGAGTTGCGTAAGACGTAATGTCCCATTTTACTTCTTGGACGGTTAAGGTGATCGATACTTGGTTTTCGATTAAACGCAAAAGGGTCGCAATTTTATTGCGCGTTTAAGCGGACTTACTGGAGTGAGCACTTTCTTAGACAACAGTGTAGTTTTCAGTGGCATTTGAAATCTCTTTAAAATACCAGTGCCCTGACGTACGGTTCGTTAACGTCGGCGTTAAAACTTCTGGCAAAAACATCGGCGAAATGTGCTGAAATTGAAAGGCCACGCGGCCGGATTCGGCTGTAAGCGGCGTAAATATCGCCAAGTGTTAATTTTGCGTCACGCTCTGTCATCGTACCGAGGCAGGAGACTGGCTTACGTCACTGATTGTGACGTAATAGGTATTTCGTCTGCGTCTTAATTTACACGGTATCTTAATTTACACTATACGGGTACACGGTCAGCTACAGTTGTTGAAAATGGAACGATATGCTGATTCTAGCGTATCGCAAGTGGCCCAGGAAAACTATTGCAAATGTGTGTACGTATACTCGTGTTCAATTGAAAGACTTAGGGGAAACAGGTAGACAGCGAAAAAGCTCCATACGGTGATGCAGCCTGGTGTGAGTGTTTACGCAGCGGTGGCCGATTCTCTCCAGTGCTTCTTGCGAAAAGTTTCGGCGTCAGTATTAAAAAGTCCTCCGCTACCCGACCTGTAATGTCTGGAAGGGCGCCTTTTTAACGCTGCGCCCTTTTCCGGGATTTTTCTGTGCAGTGGGTCGATGTTGGAATGACACATTGCTGCAGGATCGTAAAAATGGAACTTTTCTCAAATAAGGGTATACTGTAACTGTTCATATCTGGTAAGTCAAAAATTACGTCAAACTTGAATGATTTTCTCCTGATGTTGATAGCATTCTCGAGAGATCCGGAAACATGCAACACTTTTTTTTTTCCGAAAGCAAATTGGATTTATTCAGGATTCCGATACACCGTATATTCCCCACTGTGCTCACCACGAAGCGCTATTTTGCAACATAATGTCCGTTCTGTGCGACGATCTAACGCCATCTTACTGGCAGGACTTCAGCTCCCCAGGTACCACTCTGGTGGTCGACGCCAGAGCCGATGTCTTGCTGCACCAGTATCACCACCATCATTATCACCACCACCATCATTATCACCACCACCATCATTATCACCACCACCATCATTATCACCACCACCATCATTATCACCACTACCATCATTATCACCACCACCATCATTATCATCACCACCACCATCATTATCATCACCACCACCATCATTATCATCACCACCACCATCATTATCATCACCACCACCATCATTATCATCATCACCACCATCATTATCATCATCACCACCATCATTATCATCATCACCACCATCATTATCATCATCACCACCATCATTATCATCATCACCACCATCATTATCATCATCACCACCATCATTATCATCATCACCACCATCATTATCATCATCACCACCATCATTATCATCATCACCACCATCATTATCATCATCACCACCACCATCATCATCATCATCATCACCATCCATGTACTGTTTCCCACAGAGTGCATCCTTCATTGGGCCAAACGGATGGAAGTCGGAAAGTGTGAGATGCAGACTGTAGGGAGGGTGAGGAAGAAAATCCGGTGGAGTTTCATTAGCTGCTCTCGCGTGCACAGACGTGTGTGAGCGCTTGCGTTGTCACGGAGAAGAAGAAATTGGTTTGCATTTTCGTGGCGAGCGATACGCAGAAGTCGTTTCTTCAATTTCCCGAGGGGATCACAGTTCATCGCTGCACCGTGAAGGAGGACGTAGGACATCAGGCAGAATAACCTCTTCAGAGTATGAGAAAACCGTCGCCATCATTTCACCGACTGTGGTTGCGGCTTTTAACATTTTCTTTGGAGGAAGGGGCGTTTGGTGGCACTTCACGGGTTGATGCTTTGTTACCGGTTCGAGGTCATAAACCCATCGTTCATCGCCTGACAACGTTCGACAAAAAAAAAAAAAAAAAAGGGGTCGCGACCGACCTCGTAACGCGCAAGGCGCTCAGCAACAGATGGTGCTTTGTTACTCTAACAGTGCTTTAACGGTGCGCGACTGCTCCCAGCGGCGCAGGTGGATTCGTCGTGGCATACAAGAGAAACTGTGGCCTGGGTCGTAGCAGATCACGCGCTCGCACTTGGGAACCGCCAAATGCGTTTCTCTGACTCTTTGGTTGTAGCAGAATCTAATAATTAGTACGTTAGGATCCACGCAGAGGCTATAGAAATTCACGAGCACAAAAACAATTTCAACAGAGTAGGAAGAGGATTGAAACTAGAAAAGTTGTGGGTCTCAAGTGGTAAATAAAACAAACAGCACCAACTCTTTCCCACTACAAGCGCCATAGCACACGCCGACGCATCTCTACGTCTATATTTATACTCCGCAAGCCACCCAACGGTGTGTGGCGGAGGGCACTTTACGCGCCACTGTCATTGCCTCCGTTTTCTGTTCCAGTCGCGTATAATTCGCGGGAAGAACGACTGCCGGAAAGCCTCCGTGCGCGCTCGAATCTCTCTAATTTTACGCTCGTGATCTCCTCGGAAGGTATAAGTAGGGGGAAGCAATATATTCGATACCTCATCCAGAAACGCACCCTCTCGAAACCTGGCGAGCAAGCTACACCGCGATGCAGAGCGCCTCTCTTGCAGAGTCTGCCATTCGAGTTTGCTAAACATCTCCGTAACGCTGTCACGCTCACCAAATAACCCTGTGACGAAACGCGTCGCTCTTCTTTGGATCTTCTCTATCTCCTCCGCCAACCCGACCTGGTACGGATCCCACACTGATGAGCAATACTCGAGTATAGGTCGGACGAGTGTTTTGTAAGCCACTTCTTTTGTTGATGGACTGCATTTTCTAAGGACTCTCCCAACGAATCTCAACCTGGCACCCGCCTTACCAACAGTTAATTTTATATGATCATTCCACTTCATATCGTTGCGTACGCATACTCCCAGATATTTTACAGAAGTAACTGCTACCACTGTTTGTTCCGCTATCATATAATCGTACAATAAAGGATCCTTCTTTCGATGTATTCGCAGTACATTACATTCGTCTATGATAAGGGTCAGTTGCCACTCCCTGCACCAAGTGCCTATCCGCTGCAGATCTTCCTGCATTTCGCTGCAATTTTCTAATACTGCAACTTCTCTGTATATTACAGCATCATCCGCGAAAAGCCGCATGGAACTTCCGACACTATCTACTAGGTCATTTATATATGTATATTGTGAAAAGCAGTGGTCCCATAACACTCCTATGTGGCACGCTATACGCTACTTTAACGTCTGTAGACGTCTCTGCAATCTTCGACACCGATCTGATAACGTCACGAACCGATCGCTGCGTCGATACGCGCAAACAGTTGGTCATGCTGAGCTCGTTTGAGACTCCAGCAGCTTTCTGAGGTGCGGAAATCCCCGACGGTTGCCAGAGAATTGTCTTGGACCACGGCCAAATGTCCGTAATAGCAGTACCAGCGAAGCGTCTCCCTTTGCCGCAACTGAATAGCAGGTGTCTTTCCACGGGTAGCGATCAACAAGTTGCTTCCGAACGTTCTCAAGACGTGAGCAGTCTTACGATGTCAACAGATTTTAGCGACTCTCTCTCTCTCTCTCTCTCTCTCTCTAGTCTCGGCGACGCGCAGTTCGCTCAGAGTGCGCGTATCGATTCCCGACGCTGGGCAAGTGAGGCGTATAAATTTGATGACCAGCGACGTCGAACCTTTATGTAATGCAAGCGAAAATAGTTCGGGCGGCGACATTACGGACACGCGATCGGTGACGTAGTCTCTGGTGAGCAGGTAGATTCAGACTACGAAGATTTCCGATACTGTACCACTCCCTCTACCCGTAGCCAAAATACCAGGGTCATTCAATAAGCAGTGCCCCACATTGAAACTTCCTGGCAGATTAAAACTGTGTGCCGGACCGAGACTCGAACTCGGGGCCTTTGCCTTTCGCGGGTAAGTGCTCTACCAACTGAGCTACCCAAGCACGACTCACGCCCCGTCGCGTGAGTCGTGCTTGGGTAGCTCAGTTGGTAGAGCACTTACCCGCGAAAGGCAAAGGCCCCGAGTTCGAGTCTCGGTCCGGCACACAGTTTTAATCTGCCAGGAAGTTTCATATCAGCGCACACTCCGCTGTAGAGTGAAAATTTCGTTCTAATGCCCCACATTCTTTTCTCAAATCATATTTATAGTTAAGAGTCAGAATTTGGTCACAACCTACATCAACACAACTGATTCAAAAATGTTCAAATGTGTGTGAAATCTTGTGGGACGTAACTGCTAAGGTCATCAGTCCCTAAGCTTACACACTACTTAACCCAAATTATCCTAAGGACACACACACACACACACACACACACACACACACAAACACACACACACACACATGCCCGAGGGAGGACTCGAACCTCCGCCGGGACCAGCCGCAGCGCCTCAGACCGCTCGGCTAACCCCGCGCGGCAGCATGACTGGTCCATGTCCTATTTTTCTACGTAGTCTCCATCACGTTCTATGGCCGTTCGCCAACGTTCTGGAAGAGCATGTATTCCCTGCTGGTAAAAGCTCTCGTCCTGCAGGCGTAGCCTTGTTTTCACTGCACGGCTGACTCCCTCGTCACCTTCAAAGCGTGTTCCCCGTAGAGAATCTTTAAGCCGCCCAAAGAGATGGGAGTCCGAGGGTGCCAAGTCTCGACTGTAGAGGGGCTGAGGCAATGATGTCCAACCTAATTTGCTGCTGTGTTCTCGGGTTCTCAGGCGTGTGTGTGTGTGTGTGGTCGTGCATTATCGTGTTGGAGCAAGATTTCTGCTGTATTCTTGTCCGATCGATCACGTCGGAAACGGTTGTTGAGTTTATTTACAGTCTTCACGTGTGTCTCTCAATTGACGTCTCACCCTCTTGGCATCACACGCACGAGAATGACGCCGTCACAATCCCAGAAGTCTGTCACCGTGACTCTTCCGGCAGAGGAGGTTGTCTCGAATCTATTCTTTTGTGGTGAATCACCATGGACAGCCTTCCCGTCCCCCGTAACTATCCGTCACAGAAAGGCCTCTTTGTCGGACTCAGAACGCCCCAGCAATTCATATGAAACGTCCTTCTTTGAATTCTGTGGTCCGCTTTGACCATTCGTGGAATCTATCGTGAACTCCTCTCTAGATATCCGAGAGTCTCTATCACTGGCAGACGCACTTCCAATGGTGACCAACAACTGTAGAGCCAGTTGTCGAGTTGTGATGCGCCGGTCGGCACGAATAACGGCGTCCGCAGGACTCAGCACCTCTGGAGCAGTGGCTGTGACAGGGCGTCCCGAGCGCGGCTGATCGTGGACTCCGTTTCTGCATTTCCTGCGGCCGTAGCTTTCTTTACCCGTCGCCCGACTCTACTCCTATCAACCGCGGCATGGCCATAGGCTGCACACAGACGTTTATGGATGTTCACAACGGTTTCTTTTTCTACACGCAAGATTTCAATACCAGCACGCTACTTGTAACGTTAATCGCATGGAGGTAAGAATAAGGGGAGATGGCGCTACGTATCCCAGCCGTACTACGTTTTGAAGCCATGGGGGCGTGGCTCGCTGCCATGACACTCTGACCAAAACATTGCCAGTGTGCTATAGCGCTGCGTGTATTACAGTCGCTAATTGCACCATATACGCATCTAACGTCATCAGATTGGTTGTTTCAAAGTTTTTGTTTAAAAATAAAATCTCGGAAAGGCGAAATTCCGCGTTTCTTCTGATTAAAAATAGTTTTTAATGTAATACTACGAATAGCTAGCCTTCAATGTAAACGATACAATTTTGTTAATTCAGTAATAAACTTGTATCACAAACTAAATAATAGAAACTGAAAACTAAGTTAGCTATACCCTCCCTCCAAAGCCCCATAAATACATATTGTTTGTAATACGTACTGGGACATTTCAGTTACGTTACACTACTGGGAAACACTGTTCATTACCACCAATATATACTGAAATACGCAAATCTACAGTGTCCTGTTTAGGCCTATACTTTACGCCAGTTAATGCAGTGTTAGCTTTTAATTTGGTACATGATGAAGACAAAGTGAGTTACTCAACACTTGGATTATCGACGATACTTACGTATTATACTGAAACGTGAACTTGAAAACTAAGAATTTAATTCTTTGAATTAACATACGTTTTGCAGATGTTTTGGGTGTGTAGTTTCAACTGATGGTACAGCATTTTCTCGGAGCCTTACTGTTGAAAGGGAAGTTCGGAAATGCTGAGAACATACAGTGCTCCATTTAGACGCACGCCAATTCTTCCTCCTCAGGGCATTCTCCCACAGAGTTTTCCGACTTTCATTTTTAGGAAATCTAAAATCATACAGGAGAAAAACACGCTATGGTACAAGTACCGATGTAGCACACGTTCGTTCACAATGATGTAAAATCGCACTTACCGAGACAACTTACACACGAAATGTTATTCCCTTCGATTTCGCATCACAATCAGAACGATTCGTACATCCGAACACCACACAAGCCATCATAATAGCGCAAAGTCCTTCCAAAAGCGAGCGACAAGCCTATGCACACAAGCTTACAGCAGCAATGTTTTGGTCGGACTGAGATGGCTACCCTCGGCTTCACAGCTGTGACGTCACGGCGTCTCCCTCTATTCTTACCTCCATGGTTAATGGTATGTAGACGGCATTTTGACGCTGTACTACGGCTCTGCCATCTGCCGGAACGGTTCGAAGCTACACCGGCGCACAGAACGAGTATCAAATGTGAGGCACGAACAGGGACGTTTGTCTATTTATACTAATGACATTTTGAAAAAAAAATATGGGGCGTTACTTACTGAACGACGCTCGTAGATCATACGGAGCGTCTTCACAGGCGCTCTGCTGTCTAGATGAATCTTTTACTAATGGCGCACAGTGAGTTATAGCAAGCGGTGAGGGGCAGCTAGCTATTTTGGCTTGGGTAGCCGCAGCAGCAGTGCTGAAATATTTCTTATTTTAAATGAACGAATTTTCAATAAAGAGTAATTTTTATTTGTATCGGTTTAAAATATTGCAGTATTACCGATAATTAGGGTAAAATAACAGTGCTGTATTAGTGACAATGCTGACAGAAACCCGATACCAAGATCGCTTTTTGTTTTATTTTCTTTTAATGGACTTGTAGTCCGGGGTGATATAATACAGCATCACCGGTCTATTGCGGTCAAACTGTGTTGGTGAGCTGCATGTCCCTTCTTAATGTAGTATTATTGTAATATTCCGACTGCGAGTGGCAGCGGTAACGCGCTACCGTAATTGATAAGACAACGCTCTTTGCTGTGAAAAAAGAGCATCTAGCCTTTTGATAATTGTTGGAGATAAGTAATGCTGATGGGGCATTGTTTATTTTTGATTAGCTAAGTTTGCATATAGACGTAATTTGAAGTGCAGAGGAGATACAACTTTTAATCGCTATTAGCAAGAACAAAAAATTTGATTTGCGAAAAGGGAGGTAAAAATCGTCCACGAAATTTTTTTCGATGTTGGATCCTGGGGCTTCATAAAAACGATTAGTGTGTTTAGCCATCTAGTGCAGAGTGATGTCTTGGCAAATTAACGATACTGGGCGAGTCTGCTACTAGCACGGTCAGTACGACGCTAAATACACTCCTGGAAATTGGAATAAGAACACCGTGAATTCATTGTCCCAGGAAGGGGAAACTTTATTGACACATTCCTGGGGTCAGATACATCACATGATCGCACTGACAGAACCACAGGCAGATAGACACAGGCAACAGAGCATGCACAATGTCGGCACTAGTACAGTGTATATCCACCTTTCGCAGCAATGCAGGCTGCTATTCTCCCATGGAGACGATCGTAGAGATGCTGGATGTAGTCCTGTGGAACGGCTTGCCATGCCATTTCCACCTGGCGCCTCAGTTGGACCAGCGTTCGTGCTGGACGTGCAGACCGCGTGAGACGACGCTTCATCCAGTCCCAAACATGCTCAATGGGGGACAGATCCGGAGATCTTGCTGGCCAGGGTAGTTGACTTGCACCTTCTAGAGCACGTTGGGTGGCACGGGATACATGCGGACGTGCATTGTCGTGTTGGAACAGCAAGTTCCCTTGCCGGTCTAGGAATGGTAGAACAAAGGATTCGATGACGGTTTGGATGTACCGTGCACTATTCAGTGTCCCCTCGAGGATCACCAGTGGTGTACGGCCAGTGTAGGAGATCGCTCCCCACACCATGATGCCCTGTGTGCCTCGGTCGTATGCAGTCCTGATTGTGGCGCTCACCTGCACGGCGCCAAACACGCATACGACCATCATTGGCACCGAGGCAGAAGCGACTCTCATCGCTGAAGACGACACGTCTCCATTCGTCCCTCCATTCACGCCTGTCGCGACACCACTGGAGGCGGGCTGCACGATGTTGGGGCGTGAGCGGAAGACGGCCTAACGGTGTGCGGGACCGTAGCCCAGCTTCGTGGAGACGGTTGCGAATGGTCCTCGCCGATACCCCAGGAGCAACAGTGTCCCTAATTTGCTGGGAAGTGGCGGTGCGGTCCCCTACGGCACTGCGTAGGATCCTACGGTCTTGGCGTGCATCCGTGCGTCGCTGCGGTCCGGTCCCAGGTCGACGTGTTGAGCAATTCGGCGGTACGTCCACCCGGCCTCCCGCATGCCCACTATACGCCCTCGCTCAAAGTCCGTCAACTGCACATACGGTTCACGTCCACGCTGTCGCGGCATGCTACCAGTGTTAAAGACTGCGATGGAGCTCCGTATGCCACGGCAAACTGGCTGACACTGACGGCGGCGGTGCACAAATGCTGCGCAGCTAGCGCCATTCGACGGCCAACACCGCGGTTCCTGGTGTGTCCGCTGTGCCGTGCGTGTGATCATTGCTTGCACAGCCCTCTCGCAGTGTCCGGAGCAAGTATGGTGGGTCTGACACACCGGTGTCAATGTGTTCTTTTTTCCATTTCCAGGAGTGTATTTCGCCGTCAGCTCGTGTGCTGAAGACGTTCCCTAAGCGACCAGTTTGTTAGTAAGAAGATACCGTACTGCCACTGTTGTTCAACCTTCTCATTCTGAAAGTGTCGCAGCAAAGACCGCTGCCGTCTCGATTACGGTAGCGCTTCATCGCTGGTACTCACAGCCAGAATATTGCAATAATACTGCACTACGTAGCGACATTATCGGCGAGTACGTGCAGTGTGACTGACTTCTAAGCCCCATTAAGTCGGCAGTTCGTCGATGTCGTGATTAATCTGGAAGTATTTTGCAAAGTGCGGTAACGCTCCGTTTCCTTAAAAGGTTAAAGACCGGGGGAGGCCACCACAACAAACTTCTGGCGTAATGTAAGGGGCAGAGTTGAATCTTAATAGTTCATTCATTAGTTGGAATAAAAATAGAAAGCAGCTGCCGGCGCCTACATAATATGCCTTTATCTGCCTGTAGACCTTGAAAACGGACAAATTAACACGAAAAACGGAGTTCCTCGACTTCAGCTTTTAGCCTTTAGCACAGACTACTTGTTATGTCCAAATGGTGGCGTCATCCCCGATTACGGCACTATTTTTGAGAAGAGTTTAAAAAAAATAGCAATTACAAGGAGAATACAGTTGGCATTATATATAGTCGAGCACATACAACTTTTCGACAAAAGCAGCGAATGGTGAGCGTTCGACGTTTTCTTTTACGCGTTCTTCATTTAATGTTTCGATTCTCTCTACGAGGGTCACATCAAAAGAAATGCACACCATTTTTTTAAAAATCCATCTTTTATTCTACATGTTTGAAAGTTTCACGGTGTGTAGATACATCCTTTAGGGACAATATTTTCATTTCTCCACATAATTTCCATCCCTCTGAACTGCCTTACGCCATCTTGGAAGCAGCGCCTGTATACCCGCACGGTAAAATTCTGGACCGACCTGTTTGAGCCACTGTTTGGCAGCGTGCACAAGGGGAGGTCATCTTCAAACCATGTTCCACGAAGAGAGTCTTTCAGTTACCCGCTGTTTCAGTGTTGTCCATCCGAGTTTTGTGATCGCTTCCACGGTTTTTCGACTGACATGCCCCCGTGCATTGTAGTGCAACAGCAAAACAACCTGCTTTTGCCGGTGTGGTCGAACACGACTCAGTCGAAGTTTCTTCAGTGTCGTCACATACCCATCAGAATTTATGGTGGTTCCACTTGGCACGATGTCCAAAGGCAAGAGTCTTTCGGAATCGAAAAACACCGTAGCCATAGCTTTTCCAGCAGAAGGTGTGGTTTTCATTTTTTTTTTCTTGGGTGAACTTGCATGATGCCACTCCATTGACTGCCTCTTTGGCGAGAAATGATGGACCCATGTTTTATCACCTGTCACAATTCTTCCAAGAAATTCATCTCCACCATTCTCATACTGTTCCAAAAGTATTTCTTGTTTCTTAGTGAGCCAGTGTCAACATCCTGGGAACCCACCTGGCACAAACATTTCTTAACGCCAACGCTTTCAGTACTCTGCAAACACTTCCTCCCCCTGTGCCAACGTAGCGTGACAATTCGTTGCCTGTGATGCGTCTGTGAGCAGTCACCAATTCGTCAACTCTTTGCACACTGTCTGGAGTGTGTGCAGTGCGAGGCCTGCCGCTGCGAGGACAATCCTCAATATTTTGCCGTGCCCGCATTCGTCACGTAACCTGCTCGCCCACCGACTTACTGTACTGCGATCGACAGCAGCATCTCCCTACACCTTTTTCAACCTGTTTTTGGATGTTTCCCACTGTCTCGTTTTCACAGCACAGGAATTCTACGACAGCACGTTGCTTCTGATGAACGTCAAGTGTAGCAGCCATCTTGAAGACAAGCTGTGACGGCGCCACTCACGGGAAGAGGATGAACTAAGTTTGAAAACAAGCGGGAACGCTGTATCTACACGCCGTGAAAGTTTCACACATTCAGAATGAAAACCGTATTTTTACAGAGATAGTGTGCATTTCTTTTGGAGTTATCCTCGCATCTTGAGACTGAGGGACCCAAAATTTTTGGACGGTTGTTCGATTTCTACGTTTATTATAAGAAATAATAAGAGTAAAGAGAAAAATCGAAAAACGGGTGTTTCAGAAACCGGTTATTTTGAGCGGTTTTAACGCCTGGTTAAATTGGTGTTAAAAGAACCGATAGAACGGAAAACCGGTTGTTTCAGCGATAACCGCCGTCGCTATAGGTAAGTCGGCGGAGCACATGCGTGTGAGATGCACAGGTTCCAAGTTCGAGTCCCAGTGCCAGGACATAACTCTAAAATATGTTACGAAGTTTTGTACGATAGAGTGTTTACAACAGGCTGTAAACATATTAATTAATTCATAATGTGCAGACAACCTTGTAGGTAGGGTGACCACAGCTATGAGTATTCATCTTGAGTATTAATAAATCGCTTCAGCTGTTATTTTGGTCCTTTACTACTGTACCACTGCCGGTTTTGTGGTGTTAAAGCCACATCTGCAGGTGACATACCGTTGTAACATTAGAGCGGAAAAGGTCGAAATCTTCTTTGTGCGTCAAATACAAAACACCACTAAAAGACAGTATGTCATGGATTCAAAACTGCAAAATATTTCATAAACTGTTCATAGTAGGGATGATCGTTATCGCCAAAATAACAGGTTTTCGGTTATGCAGATTGTTTTCATCGTCAGTTTATTCTGGCCACTGAAACCGGTTTCTGAAATATAACCGGTTTCTGAAATATAACCGGTTTCTGAAATATAACCGGTTTCTGAAATATAACCGGTTTCTGAAATATAACCGGTTTCTGAAATATAACCGGTTTATGAAATATAACCGGTTTCTGAAATATAACCGGTTTGTGAAATATAACCGGTTTGTGAAATATAACCGGTTTCCGGTTTTTTATTCCTATTATTTTGTGTTATAAATGTAGAAATCGAACAAAGATTGAAAAATGATACTGCCGTAGTTTGAAGACACACAAAATCGAAATGTTAAATAGGCAAATAGAAAAGAACTTCGTCCGTGCGCTGTTCGCTGCTTTTCTCAAAAAGTAATGAGGGGTCAAATACATTAAAAAAAAAAGAATTGGCAAGTATTTTGCTGCTAAGTCCAATGTTGTCATGAGAGGTCACATCATGAGTAGTCAGTGCTAAAGTGTGAAAACAGAGGTTGGATAACTCTTTTATCTTTCGTGTTAAGTTGCCCGTTTCCAAAGGCTGCAAGTTGATGAAGGCGTATTATGTAGACGCAGGCAACAGGTTCAAATGGCTCTGAGCACTATGCAACTTAACGTCTGAGGTCATCAGTCGCCTTGAACTTAGAACTACTTAACCTAACTAACCGAAGGACATCACACACATCCATGCCCAAGGCAGGATTCGAACCTGCGACTGTAGCGGTCCAGGCAAACATCAGCTACTTTAGATTTTTATTGTAAACCGTGAATGAATTACTGTCTCAACAAGGACAGAATGGATCTCTGTGCAAGTGTAGGACGCTGCACGTGCAAGTGCGTCTTCTACAAGGCCACGCCGCACGGCGAAGCTAATGTGTTGTGTGAGCAGTGCTGTACTGATACGTATGCCAAGTATTTGTTGCTCCTTTCGACCTGTCGGTGTTGCTATTTTCACCCATTTTCTGTAATCAGCCAGTACTTCGAAGCGTTGAAAATCATACGAATAAACATTACTCGTCTAAAGAAATTATTTAAATTGCTAGCTAACATCCTAGAGATGTTAGGGCTCACATGCGGTTCCGCTTCCGTCGAAATGTCTCGGCTCAAACTTGTCTAGGGCTTGAACCGCACGTGTCGCATTACACGCCCCAAATTAGACGCTTGTGACACTTCGGTTAAATTGTCCGGCTGATGGCAAGTTTGCGTAATACGAAGTTAACATAACCTATAATAACTGTAATAGTAATATTGGCAACTAAATTAACGACCCATAAACGATGTACGCCACACAGTTGCGATTTGGTTAGAACAATGTTTATTCAGAAAGTAAACTAATAGAAATTGGTCGTATTTAGAGTTATTGTTACATTCGAGCGCATATCCATTTGACACACTTCTATCATTCACAGTCTCATGGCGAATTACCAGTCCGATACTCCACCTCGTTAACTATGCGAAAAGTTTGTTCACACGACGCGCGCTGCTGATCACCGCTCACAGACTATGTGGTGTCACCGCCAGACACCACACTTGCCAGGTGGTAGCCTTTAAATCGGCCGCGGTCCGCTAGTATACGACGGACCCGCGTGTCGCCACTGTCAGTGATTGCAGACCGAGCGCCGCCACACGGCAGGCCTAGAGAGACTTCCTAGCACTCGCCCCAGTTGTACAGCCGACTTTGCTAGCAATGGTTCACTCACAAATTTCGCTCTCATTTGGCGAGACGATAGTTAGCATAGCCTTCAGCTACGTCATTTGCTACGACCTAGCAAGGCGCCATTACCAGTTACTGTTGATATTATGAGTCATACCTCACGCCAGCCTGCGTGAGCTAAAACGCGTGCCTTTCGGCTTCCTCTAATAATACGGTGTTGGCTCTCCTGCCAACCCACAACAGACTAAGTCCCGCGATACCACACAACGCGAAATTTTCCCGAGTCGTTTCACTTCCTAGCTGCCTAAAGGCCAACTGCCCGCTTTGGTGTCTCGACCGGAACTGCCCTCTGCCCATCCCCGGCCACGTTTCCCGCGCGCCGAAGATCGTCGCTCAACTGACTAGGTAGGGCAGTTCCCGACGCCGTCCATCTGATTGGCTACAGATTATTCTACATTACTTTACATTTTAACATATTTAAATAGTCAAAGCTTGACCACTTTCACGTTCTAAATGTCGTCGTTGTTGTTGTTGTCGTCTTCAGTCCTGAGACTGGTTTGATGCAGCTCTCCATGCTACTCTATGCAAGCTTCTTCATCTCCCAGTACCTACTGCAACCTACACTCCTTCTGAATTTGCTTACTGTATTCATCTCTTGGTCTCCCTCTACGATTTTCACCCTCCTCGCTGCCCTCCAGTACTAAATTGGTGATCCCTTGATGCCTCAGAATATGTCCTACCAACCGGTCCCTTCTTCTTGTCAAGTTGTGCCACAAAGTCTTCTTCTCCCGAATCCTATTCAATACCTCGTCGTTAGTTACGTGATCTACCCATCTAATCTTCAGCATTCTTCTGTAGAACCACATTTCGAAAGCTTCTGTTCTCTTCTTCCATAAGTAAAGTAACGATAATATCGATCACATAATAAACGTAAAATTTTTACATAAAACCAATACAATTTCCTGCTTAACTCCGAATGTCACGGCCAGTAGCCTTGCAGCAATGTGCTTTCTGGCTCTGAGCACTGTGGGACTTAACATCTGAGGTCATCAGTCCCCTAGAACTTAGAACTACTTAAACCTAACTAACCTAAGGGCATCACACACATCCATGCCCGAGGCAGGATTCGAACCTGCGACCGTAGCGGTCTCGCGGTTCCAGAGAGAAGCGGCTAGAACCGCTTTGCCACAGCGGCCGGCAATGTGCTTTCTGATAAATAAATAAACAATAAAAGTAACTATTATGCACTAAACTTTACAACAAATATTGTATTACCTAATGATTTAATAAGTTGTCATTCTGTCATCAAATGGTTCAAATGGCTCTGAGCACTATGGGACTCAACAGCTTACGTCATAAGTCCCCTAGAACTTAGAACTACTTAAACCCAACTAACCTAAGGACATCACACACACCCATGCCCGAGGCAGGATTCGAACCTGCGACCGTAGCAGTCCCGCGGTTCCGGACTGCAGCGCCAGAACCGCTAGACCACCGCGGCCGGCATTCTGTCATCGTTCAGTGTGTTTTGTGTGAAGGAAATGGTGAGAACTGAAAATACTGATAATTTAAATTTATTATATCTTTTAAACAAATAAAGTTACAGAGTGGATATTATAACGTTTGTCATTTTAATGATGCGCTTCTATATGAAATGTCGACCGTTAAGATCAACCAAAGCGTTCACATTTTAGCATTCAGGTCTTTGTTACAAAACTTGTTAATTTCACGTTTACAGTAAATACTAAACTATTATAGACATGATCAATATTCAAGTTTTACTGAGATCACCATGAAAATTTATGGAGTGCGGCAGATTAAAATTACTGTGGCTTCATTCCCTGCACTACTACAGATTCACATAATTTCCATAAACGTTTCCCTGTATGGCCGATCTTAGGTCCGCCATATTTAACGCTGCTACGTCTCCTCGGCCACAGACGTCTTCTACTGGTTTTCCCTATGACGTAGGTACTCGTCTGTCTCACTCGCATACTGTAGCGCTTAGGCCTCAGTAGACAAGTGACACCTGTCAGTTTCCCCGTCTCGTCGTGAATCTGCGCCCTTCGTGGCATCCGGTCTTGGACGATAGGGTTCGTTTCACAATTCCTGAAGGCTGACTCTTTCTGCCATACACTAAAATGAGAACGAAATGCTCGTTAACTCACAAAATCGAAAAACCTTACCATCACTGTTTTGATATACCGGTTTTTTTGTACAATTAGTAAAATAAAACAAAAAACCTGTCATAGCCGAGACCAGAGAAGTACCCAAAAATACGGCTTTTCAGAAATGAAATACCGGTATAGGTTTAAAGTGGTCGGTTGTTTCCATCCCTAATTGACGCGCTGAAAATTGATCTAGTGTATTTGTGTATACAGTGAACATAACTTTCTCAGTAGCTTCAGCATTGGAGTGGGGAGTTACTGGCCCCGATGATTAACCCTGGAGTACTATACCAGTTTCGAATCTTCCATAGGTCCACAACAGTTGGAGCGGCCATTGCAGGGGGTTGTCTGTCGCGCGATAGTGAAAGTAATTGTTTATATTGGTACTTAACGTATTTAATGTAGTTTCGTCCAGAGTGACGCGTCCACAGCTTTATCTGCAGTCCGAGGTGGTTCTGAGATTTGAATAGGAAAGAAACACGTTGCGGAATATTTGTGTAGTATCACAATTCAGCGTCTGCAAATATGTGGAGGTGTACCGAGGGTGATGAAGCTACTTTCACTCGAATCTTATTAGAAAGTGACGTCAGGACATGTCGTCCATAAAACTCGATACCAGCTCGAAACTTGATAGCAGTCGACAAATCAAAGACTTCGGAGACGCCATTGTGGACTTTCGTTTTGGTGTTTGAACTTGCTTGTTATGACAGTATGCCGTTTCGAGGCAGCGGAACACTGAAAATTTGTCGCGGACGCTCTCGCTGCGATTTGGTATAAATTACGTGTCAGTTGTCCGCCCGCGTGGTCTCGCGGTAGCGTTCTCGCTTCCCGAGCGCGGGGTCCCGGGTTCGATTCCCGGCGGGGTCAGGGATTTTTCCTGCCTCGAGATGACTCGGTGTTGCTGTGTCGTCTTAATCATCATCATTCATCCCCATTACGGTCGGAGGAAGGCAACGGCAAACCACCTCCATCAGGACCTTGCCTAGTAAGGCGGTGCGGGTCTCCCGCATCGTTCCCCTACGCTCTGTAAAGAAGCATGGGACATCATTTTTTTTTCTTTTTTTTTACGTGTCAGTTACTGAAATATGGGTCTTAAGGATGTCAGATAACGTCAGTTGTACGAGTTCACCTTACGAGGGGAGTCTGTCGGCTCGAACAGGAGTTCGGTGTCACAGTTGTACTGAGAAGCTTCACGTACCACTGTGGTTAGGGTGGCGAAACCATTCGACTGTGTCACCCTCGGTTTCCACACTAGGTAGGCACATCACGCGGAAGCGGTATCTGCCAGAGCCGTCAGATTCACATTCCTGAGCTGCAGAATCAAACGGCATTTGACTGACATTCTTGAATTCATGGCCGGCAGTAGTACGGCAGGAATACTCAAGCCACAGGCTGGTACACTGCAGCAGAAATACACTCCTGGAAATTGAAATAAGACCACCGTGAATTCATTGTCCCAGGAAGGGGAAACTTTATTGACACATTCCTGGGGTCAGATACATCACATGATCACACTGACAGAACCACAGGCACATAGACACAGGCAACAGAGCATGCACAATGTCGGCACTAGTACAGTGTATATCCACCTTTCGCAGCAATGCAGGCTGCTATTCTCCCACGGAGACGATCGTAGAGATGCTGGATGTAGTCCTGTGGAACGGCTTGCCATGCCATTTCCACCTGGCGCCTCAGTTGGACCAGCGTTCGTGCTGGACGTGCAGACCGCGTGAGACGACGCTTCATCCAGTCCCAAACATGCTCAATGGGGGACAGATCCGGAGATCTTGCTGGCCAGGGTAGTTGACTTACACCTTCTAGAGCACGTTGGGTGGCACGGGATACATGCGGACGTGCATTGTCCTGTTGGAACACCAAGTTCCCTTGCCGGCCTAGGAATGGTAGAACGATGGGTTCGATGACGGTTTGGATGTACCGTGCACTATTCAGTGTCCCCTCGACGAACACCAGTGGTGTACGGCCAGTGTAGGAGATAGCTCCCCACACCATGATGCCGGGTGTTGGCCCTGTGTGCCTCGGTCGTATGCAGTCCTGATTGTGGCGCTCACCTGCACGGCGCCAAACACGCATACGACCATCATTGGCACCGAGGCAGAAGCGACTCTCATCGCTGAAGACGACACGTCTCCATTCGTCCCTCCATTCACGCCTGTCGCGACACCACTGGAGGCGGGCTGCACGATGTTGGGGCGTGAGCGGAAGACGGCCTAACGGTGTGCGAGACCGTAGCCCAGCTTCATGGAGACGGCTGCGAATGGTCCTCGCCGATACCCCAGGAGCAACAGTGTCCCTAATTTGTTGGGAAGTGGCGGTGCGGTCCCCTACGGCACTGCGTAGGATCCTACGGTCTTGGCGTGCATCCGTGCGTCGCTGCGGTCCGGTCCCAGGTCGACGGGCATGTGCACCTTCCGCCGACCACTGGCGACAATATCGATGTACTGTGGAGACCTCACGCCCCACGTGTTGAGCAATTCGGCGGTACGTCCACCCGGCCTCCCGCATGCCCACTATACGCCCTCGCTCAAAGTCCGTCAACTGCACATACGGTTCACGTCCACGCTGTCGCGGCATGCTACCAGTGTTAAAGACTGCGATGGAGCTCCGTATGCCACGGCAAACTGGCTTACACTGACGGCGGCGGTGCACAAATGCTGCGCAGCTAGCGCCATTCGACGGCCAACACCGCGGTTCCTGGTGTGTCCGCTGTGCCGTGCGTGTGATCATTGCTTGTACAGCCCTCTCGCAGTGTCCGGAGCAAGTATGGTGCGTCTGACACACCGGTGTCAATGTGTTCGTTTTTCTATTTCCAGGAGTGTATGATTATGTATCAGGGAATGTCTCTATTTCCGAATTTAGTGGCGAAGTGAGTGATGGGCGTGCGTATAGACTCTTTGTTATCCTTCTTGCATACGTTTTATATTGCCGGAAGAAATATACGTCCAAACACTGTACGTATTTCGTTGTTTTTGGCGGAATGATCATGCGTTCGATGCGTAAGAAGTTCTCGTCTCCGAGTTCTGCTTTGCTTCTTTCTCTTTCCTGCTTTTTCTTCAGTTTCCAAAGAGTTTTGTCTGGAGAAGACGTCAGTATTAACCTTGTTGCCCTTTTTTCCTATTGTTAATTTTCTTTGGACTTTCTACGAAGACAGGCAATGGAGAAGGCATTCGAAGTTGTGATGACACAGGGAATGACGATGACGTACCAGAACCTCCAGCAGCTGCGACCAATCCCTCCGATGCGATTTCTGAAGCTCCAGAAACAGCTGCCGGTTCATCTTCCGCCTCTGGAATTCTTTCCGTTGTAGGAGACTGAGAAACTTTGTCTTGGAGGAAGTTGCGGTGGGGGCCGTCATCTTGAAATGTCTCAGCTGGTGATAGACCGGTTTTTGATCGACGCGGTGTACCCATAGCGCAAAACTGTACGAAACTAGGCATTGACGTGTTCATGATACAGACATTTCAGGAGAGTCAGGAATACACTTAACCAGGAATTGTAGCCTCTTCCCGATTTTATTCAATCTGTATATAGAGCAAGCAGTAAAGGAAACAAAAGATAAATTAGGAGTAGGTATTGAAATCCATGGAGAAGAAATAAAAAGTTTGAGGTACGTCGATTACATTGCAATTATGTCAGAGACAGCAAAGGAATTGGAAGAGCAGTTGAACTGAATGGACAGTGTCTTGAAAGGAGAATATAAGATGAACATCAACACAAGCAAAACGAGGATAATGCAATGTAGTCGAATTAAATTGGGTGATGTTGAGGGTATTAGATTAGGAAATGAGACACTTAAAGTAGTAAAGGAGTTTTGCTATTTGGGGAGCAAAATAACTGACGATGGTCGAAGTAGAGAGGATATAAAATGTAGACTGGAAATGGCAAGGAAAGCGTTTCTGATGAACAGAAATTTGTTAACATCGAGTATAGGTCGAGGTGTCAGGAAGTCGTTTCTGAAAGTATTTGTATGGAGTGTAGCCATGTATGGAAGTGGAACATGGACGACAAATAGTTTGGACAATAAGAGAGTAGAAGCTTTCGAAATGTGGTGCTACAGAAGAATGCTGAAGATTAGATGGGTAGATCACATAACTAATGAGGAGGTATTGAATAGGATTGGGGAGAAGAGGAGTTTGTGGCACAACCTGACAAGAAGAAGGGATCGGTTGGTAGGACATGTTCTGAGGCATCAAGGGATCACCAATTTAGTACTGGAGGGCAGCGTGGAGGGTAAAAATCGTAGAGAGAGACCAAGAGATGAATACACTAAACAGATTCAGAAAGATGTAGGCTGCAGTAGGTACTGGGAGATGAAGAGGCTTGCATGGGATAGAGTAGCATGGAGAGCTGCATCAAACCAGTCTCAGGACTGAACACCACAACAACAACAACATAAAAAAGTCTAGCAGGAAAAGGAAGATGCATCCGTTTAATGGCGATTGCCTACAAGTCCCTGGCGTGTCGGCTGCTAGTGGTTCGAGAAGCAGAGGTCTGCAGGTACCGAATTTGACCCGCATACCCTGTTTGATTCGACTTTCTGATGCCATCAAATCAGCCACAAGTGTACTCACTCGTGTACCCTCAAAACGACAAAAAAAAAAAATCTTGTTTGCTGCACTCGCTGTCGCTGCAATTTTAATCGCCACCTCCGTATTTCCGTGTTTCGCTTCTGATAATTTTCGAAATTAGCCTTCTTATCGTGATACGAACCAACATCAGTGGTGTCAGGAGTGTTGTTACTGGCAGTCGATCTTTTAAACGCCGATGTTGGCTTCGAAGACGGGAGGGCTAGATCGCCATCATCTGTCGCTCCGCTTGTGGTGCGTGCTTCGGAACGTAGAACACCAGTCCAACAGTTGCGCAACTTGGGTAACACGGAGTAAACAATACTCGATTGGGCATCTGCCAGGCGCGGAGAGTACGGCGCAATCCGAGCTCACACTTAGGAATCACATTCTTTGTACGTGTTATGGGCGCCATTAGCTTCGTGGGAGAGCCGTTCTATAAGTAACACAACGTCGATTTTTTTTGGACAATTTCAGCTGAAAAAATGCGAAATTTGTTGTTGGACGTCGTGGAAAAATCCCCCTTCAGAACCTAGAGTTTCAATTGGTGGTGCCATACGCACACTTCAAAATGGCGCGTGCAACGGAGGTCCGTTCGGAGCAGAGAGCTGCAATTGAGTTTCTTGTGGCGGAAAACCAGAGCACCGGAGGTATTCGCAGGCGCTTGTGGAATGTCTGCGGAGGCCTGTCGGTGAACAAAAGCATGACGAGTCGTTGGGCGAGGCGGTCATGACATGCCTCGCCCAACGACTCGTCGTGCTTTTTTTCACCGACAGGCCTCCGCAGACATTCCGCAAGCTCCTGCGAATACCTGCGGTGCTCTGGTTTTCCGCCACAAGAAACTCAATTGCAGCTCTGTGCTCGAGTTCCCGGAAACCTGACCAATCTCCCGCGACTGTGACACCTAATATGTTGAAACGTGTGGACACCCTCATTCGAAGTGATCGACCACAAACACCCCCATCGCTGCATTATTGGGCGCCTCTGTTTGAGCGCTGACATTCTTGTGCACCGTTTGGGTTATTCAAAGGTAGGTGTGTGTGTGTGTGTGTGTGTGTGTGTGTGTGTGTGTGTGTGTGTGTGTGTGTGTGTGTCAGCTTCTTTTTCTCGCCGCGTAACAGAAGAGCATAAAGACCGACGGAGGATCATATTTCCGGAATACCTTGCGCGTCATTAGACATTAGAGAACGTTCGTCCTACATGATTCCTTTACTGTTGTCGAGTCGGCCATACTGCCGCTTTGATCATTTCTGCTCGGCCACTTTTTTGCACATATGATGTCACCTGTATTGTCACACTTGAGGTACTGACGGCTTGGGTGTCCGAAACTCGTCACCATCAAGAAATAAAGAACACACTTCCCAGTGCGCCTTATGATTGAGCTACAGCCATTTATTTCAATTTCAAACTTATCCTTCGGATTGAGGAACAGTTACAGTGTGTTAACTGTAAGATGGCTGAGATGTGAGGGGAGTGCGGGGAGAGGAGGAAGCAAGCATTGGCTGGCGAGGTTAGAGGGGGGGGGGGGGGACAAGGGACGCATACAAGTTGCAGTTCTGGCACTACAAATTGCGCGTCATGCTTACACGAACCGCTTGGAAGTAAAACTCGCTTTAAATGTTGTTCGTAAGCGAAACTGAAATCGTCATGTACATTAAAATCTTAGTGTATATATATATATATATATATATATATATATATATATATATATATATATATATATACTATGTCTCACAAACCATTCATCCGATTGCAATGAAACTTTAGTGAGTAGTTTCAACAGTTTGGTCACTGTAGCGTCGTAGCGCAATTGATTAGGTAAAGGCTTGACATACAGCAGACCCGGGTGCAATTCCCACTGCTCGCAATTTTTTTTCATTTTATTTCATTCCCCGCAATGTTAAACTATTAATTATAAAATTTAAATATACTTAAGCAGGTCATATTACGTAACTGTCAATCTCTATACATAAAAATGAATGTATGTAAGTCTGCCGTCTGTGCGTTCCCAAACCATTCATCCGATTGCTATGTAATTTTGGTGATTTGTTCTCCACACGCCCTCGAAGGTTCCTAGCCGAAAAAAAAAGAAATACGACACATTCTTGAGGAGATACGGCGTCATGAACAATGAGACGCCACCGCGGGAAGATACCCAGATTTATGCATCCACTATTTGAGAGTGAGATCACTTAGCGACTAGCAGCAAACGTTACATACAATTTCAAACCTTTACGAAAATTTTTCTCGCTGACACCCCCCACAAAATAATAAAAGGAAAAAAATGTTGTCGCTTACTACATTTTCTCAGTACATACCGTAAACCTGCCGCGCTAGGCATCACATTTTTATGTATTATTTCTTTACTATTAACTCTAATAGCAACATATTCCGCATATAGTATCCACATATATCAGTAAATGCGCCGGCAAATTTGTCTCTTTACGACATATAATTCAGGAGATGTGACGTGGCCGGCCGGTGTGGCCGTGCGGTTCTAGGCACTTCAGTGTGGAACCGCGCGACCGCTACGGTCGCAGGTTCGAATCCTGCCTCGGGCACGGGTGTGTGTGATGTCCTTAGGTTCGTTAGGTTTAAGTAGTTCTAAGTTCTAGGGGACTGATGACCTCAGCTGTTAAGTCCCATAGTGCTCAGAGCCATTTGAACCATTTTTTTTGATGTGGCGTGGTAAACATCGAGATGCGTGAAAAAGTGCCGCGTCAGGCATGACGTTTCGTTCTATTATTTCTTCACTACTAACACTATACGCAACACGTTTCGCAAACGTGTTAAAAAAAAAAGTATATAAAACCACGGGCGTATTCCTAAAAAATTCCCGAGATGGGCCAGCAACTGCCTCTTCACTCATTTTGGTAATGTTTAGCACAACTGCACAATAAGAACACGCAGAACAGTACAGCGCAAAACAATAACGAAGCAGACGACAATGGCTACCTCTTACAATACAGTCAGCTACGTAATGTTGGCAGCAGTCGAAACTCTGCGTGCCTACCGAAGCCTCCCGACGTTTACCGACTTCTACCGATTCAGGACTAGGGAGAGGTCTGCCATCTAAAAGTTTACACACTGTACACGGTTTCGCAAAAATGGCAACTATTTTATTTTTAGTTGTTGTTGTTTCTGTCTTCATTCGACAGATTACTTTGATGCAGCTCTCCATGCTACTCTATCCTGTGCAAGCCTCTTCATCTCCGAGTAACTGCTGCAACCTACCTCCCTCGGAATTTGCCCACTTCATTCATCCCTTCATCTCCCTATACGATTTTTACCCTCCTCGCTTCCCTCCAGTACTAAACTAATGATCCCTTGATGCCTCAGAACACATCCTACCATCTTCTACTCAAGTTGTGCCACAAACTCCTCTTCTCCCCAATTCTATTCAACACTTCCTCATTAGTTACGTCATCTAAACTTCAGCATTCTTTTGCAGCACCTAATTTCCTGTCTATGGATCACAAGTTGCTGGGTTCAATTTGGGCCGGGTTGGGGATTTTCTCTTCACGGGGACTGATGTTTGTGTTGTCCTCATCATCATAGTCATCATTCGTGACAGTGGCTAGATTGGATTCTGTAAAAATTGCACTGTGTAAAAATTTGGACCTTGTTCGGGCGCAGACGACTGCGCACTTGAGCGCCCCACAAACCAATCACATCATCATCATCATCATCATCATCATCATCATCATGTTCTTCTTCACACTGTTTATCGTCCATGTTTCACTTGCATACATGTGTACACACAAACACACACACATACATTCAGAAAGGACTTCCTGAAACTTAAATCTGTACTCAATGTTAACAAATTTCTCTTCCTCATAAACGCTTTCGTTGCCATTGCCACTCTACATTTTGTATCGTGTCTACTTCGACCATCATGTTTATTTTGCTTCTCGTATGGCAAAACTTATCTAGTACTTTAAGTGTCCCATTTTCTAACCTAATTTTCTCAGCATGACCTGATTTAATTCCACTACATTCCATTATCCTCGTTTTGCTTTTGTTGATGTTAATCTTTCTATCCTCCTTTCAAGACACTGTCCGTTCCATTCAACTGCTCTTCCAGGTTCTTTGCTCTCTCTGATAGATGTACAATGTCATCGCGGAACCTCAAAGTTTTTATTTCTTCTCCATGGATTTTAATTCCTACTGCGAATTTTTCTTTTGTTTCCTTCACTGCTTACTCAGTATACAGACTGAATAACATCGGGGAGAGGCTACAACTCCGTCTCACTCCCTTCCGAACCACTGCTTCCCTTTCGTGCCCCTCGACACTTACAACTGCCATCTGGTTTCTGTACAAATTGTAAATAGCCTTTCGCTCCCTGTATTGGACCCGTGACATCTTCAGAATTTGAAAGAGATTATTCCAGTCAACATTGTCAAAAGCTTTCTCTAAGTCTACAAATGCTAGGAATGTAGATTTGCCTTTCGTTAATCTATTTTCTAAGATAAGTCGTAGGGTCAGTATTGCCTCACGTGTTCCAACATTTCTACGGAATCCAAACTGATCTTCCCCGAGGTCGACTTCTACCAGATTTTCCATTCGTCTGTAAAGAATTCGTGTTAGTATTTTGCAGCTGTGGCTTATTAAACTGATTGTTCGGTAATTTTCACACCTGTCAACACCTGCTTTCTTCGGGATTGGAATTACTATATTCTTTTTGGTAGTGTATATTAAATACGAGATTTTAGCGTCCGTTCGAGGTCTGCACGAGATAATTTTTATTACCCTCGAGTACAGCAAGTGCATTGCTGTACGGGACGTTTGGCTACCCTGCGTCTCGAGTCGTATTCACGAAGCTGGAAGTATGGGTTCGAGCCCCGTTCGGGCACCACTGTCGGTGCGTGGCCAGCTGCTAGGCAGACGGCGGGCTGTCGCTGGTGTGCAGGTGTGCCCGAGGCGGCCTCTGACGTCACGGGTGACGCGCGCAATCGGCTCCGAGCAAGGTCGCCACACGCCCAGATGCTGTTCGCTGGTTACGACACCCGATGCGAGGCACTGTCCGTGATCGCATTCTCTCTCTGTTTCTTTCTCTCTCTCTCTCTCTCTCTCTCTCTCTCTCTCTCTCTCTCTTTTTTTTCTCTCTTTGTTCCCTATCCTTTTTTTTCCTCTCCCTTTTTTTTCCTCTCCCTTTTTTTTCCTCTCCCTTTTTTTTCCTCTCCCTTTTTTTTCCTCTCCCTTTGTTTTCCTCTCCCTTTTTTTTCCTCTCCCTTTTTTTCCTCTCCCTTTTTTCCTCTCCCTTTTTTCCTCTCCCTTTCTTTCCTCTCCCTTTTTTTCCTCTCCCTTTTTCCCCCTCTCTTTTTCCCCCTCTCTTTTTCCCCCTCTCTTTTTCCCCCTCTCTTTTTCACCCTCTCTTTTTCACCCTCTCTTTTTCACCCTCTCTTTTTCACACTCTCTTTTTCCCCCTCTCTTTTTCCCCCTCTCTTTTTCCCCCTCTCTTTTTCCCCCCTCTCTTTTTTCCCCCCTCTCTTTTTCCCCCCTCTCTTTTTTTCCCCCTCTCTTTTTTTCCCCCTCTCTCTTTTTCCCCCTCTCTCTTTTTCCCACTCTCTCTTTTTCCCCCTCTCTCTTTTTCCCCCTCTCTCTTTTTCCCCCTCTCTCTTTTTCCCCCCTCTCTCTTTTTCCCCCCTCTCTCTTTTTCCCCCCTCTCTCTTTTTCCCCCCTCTCTCTTTTTCCCCCCTCTCTCTTTTTCCCCCCTCTCTCTTTTTCCCCCCTCTCTCTTTTTCCCCCCTCTCTCTTTTCCCCCCTCTCTCTTTTTCCCCCTCTCTCTTTTTCCCCCTCTCTCTTTTTCCCCCTCTCTCTTTTTCCCCCTCTCTCTTTTTCCCCCTCTCTCTTTTTCCCCCTCTCTCTTTTTCCCCCTCTCTCTCTTTTTCCCCCTCTCTCTCTTTTTCCCCCCCTCTCTCTTTTTCCCCCTCTCTCTCTTTTTCCCCCTCTCTCTCTTTTTCCCCCTCTCTCTCTTTTTCCCCCTCTCTCTCTTTTTCCCCCTCTCTCTCTTTTTCCCCCTCTCTCTCTTTTTCCCCCTCTCTCTCTTTTTCCCCCCCTCTCTCTTTTTCCCCCCCTCTCTCTTTTTCCCCCCCTCTCTCTTTTTCCCCCCCTCTCTCTTTTTCCCCCCCTCTCTCTTTTTCCCCCCCTCTCTCTTTTTCCCCCCCTCTCTCTTTTCCCCCCCCTCTCTCTTTTTCCCCCCCTCTCTCTTTTTCCCCCCCTCTCTCTTTTTCCCCCCCTCTCTCTTTTTCCCCCCCTCTCTCTTTTTCCCCCCTCTCTCTTTTTCCCCCCCTCTCTCTTTTTCCCCCCCTCTCTCTTTTTCCCCCCCTCTCTCTTTTTCCCCCCCTCTCTCTTTTTCCCCCCCTCTCTCTTTTTCCCCCCCTCTCTCTTTTTCCCCCCCTCTCTCTTTTTCCCCCCCTCTCTCTTTTTCCCCCCCTCTCTCTTTTTCCCCCCTCTCTCTTTTTCCCCCGCCTCTCTCTTTTTCCCCCGCCTCTCTCTTTTTCCCCCGCCTCTCTCTCTCTCTCTCTCTCTCTCTCTCTCTCTCTCTCTCTCTCTCTCTCTCTCTCTCTCTCTCGCTTAAAGGCATCGTGTGCTGTCTCACCACATTGTTACACACCTGCCGCAACCAAGTGGAAAGTTTTAGCCAACTCTGTCTGCATTTCGTTACGGTCGGTTACGTCTACAGCCATAGACTGCAAAACCTCTGTGCAGTACGCGGCAGCACGTACTTTTCACTGTGCCACGTATTAGCTTTACTCGCCGTTAGGCTAACGTACTGAGCGCAGACCAGCGGACTGGTTAGCACAGTGGTCTCGCATTCGGGAGGACGACCGTTCAAACCCGCGTCCGGCCATCCTGATTCAGGTTTTCCGTGATTCCTCTAAACCGCTCCACGCAAATGCTGGGATGGCTCCTTCGAAAGGGCACACGGCCGCTTTCCTTCGGCATCCTTCTCTAACACGAGCCTGTGCTCCGTTCCTAACGACCTCGATGTCGGCGGGACGTCAAACCCAGTTCTCCTTCCCTATTGAGCGCAGCAAGAATGACTGCTTCAAGCGTCTCTTTGAACGCTGTAATTTGTGAAGGGTCTATACGCTCCGGGACATGCGGGAAAAAACCCGGAAATTTTTAAGAATCCCTGGAGTTTATTGTTTTACTTTTTAGAGTTCAATTTTTGTTAATTTTCTCTAGTACATCTACACGGATACTCTACAAATCACATTTAAGTGCCTGGCAGAGGGTTCATCGAACCACCTTCACAATTCTCTATTATTCCTATCTCGTACAGCGCGCGGAAAGAATGAACACCTATATCTTTCCGTACGAGCGCTGATTTCCCTTATTTTATCGAAGAATCGCTTCTCCCTATGTAGGTCGGTGTCAGAGATTTTCGCAATCGGTGGAGATAGTTGGTGATGGCAATTTGGTGAGAAGATTCGACGCGACGAATGATTTCCAGCCCAAATCCTGAATCATTTCCGTGACACCCTCTCCGATATATCGCGATAATACGAAACTTGCTGCCTTTCTTTGAACCTTTTCGACGTACTCCATCAGTCCCATCTGGTAAGGATCCCACACCGCGCAGCAGTATTCTCAAAGAGGACGGACAAGCGTAGTGAAGGCAGTCTCTTTAGTAGATCTGTTACATTTTCTAAGTGTCCTGCCAATAAAACGCAGTCTTTTGTTAGCCTTCCCCCACAACATTTTCTATGTGTTCTTTCCAATTTAAGTTGTTAGTAATTGTAATTCCTACGTACTTAGTTGAATTTACGACCTTTAGATTTGACTCATTTATCGTGTAATCGAAGTTTAACGGATTCCTTTTAGCACTCATGTGGATGACCTGACACTTTTCGTTATTTACTGCCAACTGCCAACGTTCGCACCATTCAGATACTTTTTCCTATATTGTTTTCCAGTTTGTTTTGAACATCTGATGACTTTATTAGTCGATAAACGACAGCGTCATCTGCAAACAACCGAAGGCGGCTGCTCAGATTGGCTCCCAAATCGTTTGTATAGATAAGGAACAGCAATGGGCCTGTAACACTACCTCGGGGAACGCCAGAATTCACTTCTGCTTTACTCGATGCGTTTCCGTCAATTACTACAAACTGTGACCTCTCTGACAGGAAACCACAAATAAAGTCACATAACTGAGACGATGTCCCATAAGCACGTAATTTCACTACAAGCCAGTTGTGTGGTCTCTCTATATCCGAATCCCGCTCCAGCTACTGCCGGGTCTGGGTGCTGACGAGTCCTCTCCATTTGGCTCGGTCCTCCCACCACTTTTCTTCCTCCACTTGCTGCCAGGTCACACCTCTCCTTTCAACAGATATCCTCACTCCCATTTTCCACCGTGTTCTTGGGCGCCCTCTAGGTCGTTTCCCATCCATCTTTAGTTCTTCCATAATTTTGGGGAGTCTCTGCCCATGCATCCTCTTAACATGCCCATACCATCTTAATCTCTTTCTTTCAATTTCCTCTCTCATACTTTCTTGTTTGAGGTCCTTTCTAATCTCTACATTCCTTACTCTGTCCATTCTTGTTTTTCCCTTTACTGCTCTGAGAAATTTCATTTCCCCTGCTTGCAGTCTGCTCCAGTCCCTTTCTTTCATTGTCCATGTTTCTCCACCATAGGTGACAATAGGGAAGTAATAATTCTTATACATCAGGAGTTTCGCTCTTTCTGGAACTTCATTATTCCAAATCAGATGTTTTATTGTTTGGTAGAAATTGCCTCCCTTCTGTAACCTCTTATTAATTTCGTTAGTTATTCTTCCATCCCTAGATATTTCACTCCCTAAATAAGTGAAACTTTCTACCACTTTGAGGGGTTCTCCATTCAAGGTAATATTTCCATTGATTCCTTTCTCTCTTCCAAATACCATTACTTCACTCTTATCTTTATTTATTCTTAATCCATACCTTTTCATTATTTCCTTCCACGCATTAAGCTGTAACTGTACATCTACCTCTTTATCACCCCATATTACCATATCGTCTGCAAAAATCATCTTTTTGTCTTTTTCTTTTACTATATCTTTAACTGCCCTATTCATTCCCTCCATCACAACATTGAAAAGCGCAGGAGATAGAATACTTCCTTGCTTAAGTCCTTGTCTTATTTCGAAGTATTCAGAGTTCCCCAATGGTGTTCTAATTCTGCAATTGTGGCCTCTGTACATTGTCTTTATAACATTAATGTATCCATCTTCTATATCTATCTTCTTCAGTTCTTCCCAGAGTCTTTCCCTGTCAACTGAGTCATATGCCTTTTCTATGTCAATAAAAACCATTATCACCCTTTTGTTATACTCCCAACTTTTTTCCATCAGTTGACGGATAGAAAATATCAGGTCGATTGTGCTCCTTCCTTTCCTAAACCCATGCTGTTCTTCACTCAGCTCCTTTTCTATCTTTTCACTTATTCGATTTAGTAAAATTCTTTCAAAAATCTTGGCTGTATGACTCATGAGGGTTATTCCTCTGTAGTTTTTACAAAGTCTTTTATTGCCTTTCTTGAAGATGGGAACAATGTCTCTTTTTCTTTTACTATATCTTTAACTGCCCTATTCATTCAGTTGTGTGGTACAGTGTCAAAAGCCTTCCATAAATACGGAATCGATCTGAAATCCCTTGTCAATAGCACTCAGCACTTGATGTGAACAAAGAGCTAGTTGTGTTTCACAGGAACGATGTTTCCTAAACCCATGCTGACTGTGTTTCAATAGACCGTTTCCTTCGATGTAATTCATAATGTTCGAACACAATATATGTTCTAAAATCCTGCTACATATCGACGTTAACGATATGGGCCTGTAATTTAGTGGATTACTCCTACTACCTTTCTTGAATATTTGTGTGACCTGTGCAACTTTCCAGTCTTTGGGTACGGATCTTTCGTCGAGCGAACGGTTGTATATGATCGTTAAGAATGAAGCTAATGCATCAGCATAATCCGAAAGGAACATAATTGGTATACAATCTGGACCAGAAGACTTGATAATCCAGCGAAGAATTTTACTTTATCCCTGCTGATCCAGATTAATACTGCAGCAATGAAAACATACGGGAGAAAGCAACACCAGGAAAAATTTAAGTTGCAAATAAAATGCGCCAGTGCCTGCACAAGCGTGTGCCGACAGCAAAATGTATCGAAGACTACGCAGTACTTCGTAACAACGGACTGCTTTCTATGAGCGTGGCGTCGCAGCTATTCACAATTCTAACAGGCAGCGGGAAAATATTGCGAATGCTGGTCTGAGATGCTTTACTATCGAAGTAGATGTCCTTTCACGCGACATGAATTACATTACGCGTAAGAATGTGCGACGAATTTCTTGAATCACGGATCGCTTGACGCTCTCATTCAAAACTTAACAGTTTCAGGACCAGCGACTGAGAAAAGTTTCGGGCGCAGGAGCACAGCCATTAGCCCATTACTTGAAATTTTACCCGCACATCTATCTCTGATATGTGACATGCCGAAAAAAGACCAAGTTTCAAGCTTGGTTTGTAATATTCATTTTTAGTTCTTTAATAGATTACAAAGTAGGCAATATCGACGGCAGAAAGTATAATTACTCTTTTTATATATAAAAAAAATTTGACCTGTAATAGGCTATCGTTCGGAAAAGTCTAAGTGTTCGACGGGGCATTTATTGAGGCAGGTATTCCACGAAGTGTTCTGTGCACTGCACTGCACTGCACTGAAATCTATAATCGTGCTTGTCAGAAATATTTACGTGCTGCAATTTAAGCTGTGCTCTTAGGATCCTACGTCACCACACAGTGGACTGATATCATACGGGAAAGCTTAGCTTTGTGTATATTTGTGTGTTCCCACTGCAACGAAGTTGCTGTGTCCTATGCTGGGGATATTTGCTGTCATTGGCTGGCGAGATCACGTGACGTGAACTATGACTGGCCGACAAAAACGCATCGCAGCCTGGATTTCAGTGCTTCGGCGGAAGCTATCGGCCTATATTTGGTGGAATCAGTGTTTTTAGCTTCGTAATACGTAAATACGCAGTGTGTGTTTTGCCGCGCATCAAATACCTTTCCACAACGCTTTTTTTGGTTTTGTTTGCTAAAAGTGCTAGGAAGTTGTATGTCGGTTGTATAATTCCTTCACCATTGAAAGTATTCATACAAAAATGGCTCTGAGCACTATGGCACTTAACTACTGAGGTCATCAGTCCCCTAGAACTTAGAACTACTTAAACCTAACTAACCTGAGGACATCACACACATCCATGCCCGAGGCAGGATTCGAACCGGAGACCGCAGCGGTCACACGGTTCCAAACTAAAGTGCTTAGAACCGCATGGCCACACCGGCCGGCCAAAGGATTCATACATTATGTGATCAAAACTTTCCGGACACCCCGGAAAACATACGTTTCTGTTATTAGGTGAATTTTGCTGCCACCTACTGCCAGGTACTCCATATCAGCGACCTCAGTAGTCATCAGACATCGCGAGAGAGCAGAATGGGGCGCTCCGCGGAACTCACGGACTTCCAACGTGGTCAGGTGACTGGGTGTCACTTGTGTCATACGTCTGTATGCGAGATTTCCACACTCATAAACACCCCTAGATCCACTGTTTCCGATGTGACAGTGAAGTGGAAACGTGAAGGGACACGTACAGCACAAAAGCGTACAGGCCGACCTCGTCTGTTGACTGACAGAGACCGCCGACAGTTGGTCGTAATGAGTAACAGGCAGACATCTATCCAGACCGTCACACAGGAATTCCAAACTGCATCAGGATCTACTGCAAGTACTATGACAGGCGGGAGTGAGGAAACTTGGATTTAACGGTCGAGTGGCCCACCCGTTGGGGGTGAAGAGACTTTTCGATCGCGAAATGCGGATTCTCAGCCCCCGCAAACGCGCCAATTTTGCTTGTTGACGAACCCATCCAAATGAAATTGGACTTCTTCGGTAAAGCAAACTATACCATACCATACCATACCATACCATACCATGCCCCGCGACCGATCGTGCAGTTTGAGCACCCGAACGCAAAGTTCAGAATTTAGGACGATTTTATGTGGTGTTGTTGTGGTGGTGGTCTTCAATCCAGAGACTGGTTTGATGCAGCTCTCCATCCTACTCTATGCTGTGCAAGCTTCATCATCTCCCAGTACCTACTGCAACCTACATCCTTCTGAATCTGCTTAGTGTATTCATCTCTTGGTTTCCCTCTACGATATTTACCCTCCACGCTGCCCTCCAATACGAAATTTCTGATCCCTTGATGCCTCGGAACGTGTCTTACCAACCGATCCCTTCTCGTGGTCAAGTTGTGCCACAAATTTCTCTCCTCTCCAATTCTATTCAATACCTCCTCATTACTTTTTGTGATCTACCCATCTAATCTTCAGCATTCTCCTGTAGCACCACATTTAGATAACTTCTATTCTCTCCTTGTCTAAACTACACTCCTGGAAATAGAAATAAGAACACCGTGAATTCATTGTCCCAGGAAGGGGAAACTTTATTGACACATTCCTGGGGTCAGATATATCACATGATCACACTGACAGAACCACAGGCACATAGACACAGGCAACAGAGCATGCACAATGTCGGCACTAGTACAGTGTATATCCACCTTTCGCAGCAATGCAGGCTGCTATTCTCCCATGGAGACGATCGTAGAGATGCTGGATGTAGTCAAGTGGAACGGCTTGCCATGCCATTTCCACCTGGCGCCTCAGTTGGACCAGCGTTCGTGCTGGACGTGCAGACCGCGTGAGACGATCCTTCATCCAGTCCCAAACATGCTCAATGGGGGACAGATCCGGAGATCTTGCTGGCCAGGGTAGTTGACTTACACCTTCTAGAGCACGTTGAGTGGCACGGGATACATGCGGACGTGCATTGTCCTGTTGGAACAGCAAGTTCCCTTGCCGGTCTAGGAATGGTAGAACGATGGGTTCGATGACGGTTTGGATGTACCGTGCACTATTCAGTGTCCCCTCGAGGATCACCAGTGGTGTACGGCCAGTGTAGGAGATCGCTCCCCACACCATGATGCCGGGTGTTGGCCCTGTGTGCCTCGGTCGTATGCAGTCCTGATTGTGGCGCTCACCTGCACGGCGCCAAACACGCATACGACCATCATTGGCACCGAGGCAGAAGCGACTCTCATCGCTGAAGACGACACGTCTCCATTCGTCCCTCCATTCACTCCTGTCGCGACACCACTGGAGGCGGGCTGCACGATGTTGGGGCGTGAGCGGAAGACGGCCTAACGGTGTGCGGGACCGTAGCCCAGCTTCATGGAGACGGTTGCGAATGGTCCTCGCCGATACCCCAGGAGCAACAGTGTCCCTAATTTGCTGGGAACTGGCGGTGCGGTCCCCTACGGCATTGCGTATGATCCTACGGTCTCGGCGTGCATCCGTGCGTCGCTGCGGTCCGGTCCCAGGTCGACGGGCACGTGCACCTTCCGCCGACCACTGGCGACAACATCGATGTACTGTGGAGACCTCACGCCCCAAGTGTTGAGCAATTCGGCGGTACGTCCACCCGGCCTCCCGCATGCCCACTATACGCCTTCGCTCAAAGTCCGTCAACTGCACATACGGTTCACGTCCACGCTGTCGCGGCATGCTACCAGTGTTAAAGACTGCGATGGAGCTCCGTATGCCACGGCAAACTGGCTGACACTGACGGCGGCGGTGCACAAATGCTGCGCAGCTAGCGCCATTCGACGGCCAACACCGCGGTTCCTGGTGTGTCCGCTGTGCCGTGCGTGTGATCACTGCTTGTACAGCCCTCTCGCAGTGTCCGGAGCAAGTATGGTGGGTCTGACACACCGGTGTCAATGTGTTCTTTTTTCCATTTCCAGGAGTGTATTTATCGCCCATGTGTCACTTCCATACACGGCTACTCTCCACACAAACACTTTCAGGAAAGACTTATCATATAGTTCCATAATTGTCACCCTGTACCATTCAAACTGACAGTTCGCGGATTTTACTCAACAACGTTTACTTCGATAAACGCACAATTTACACAAATTGTATGCCACAACACAATACCTTGGCGACCCCCAGCTATGCCTGAACGCTAATGCCTCCAAGCTAGGTCGCTCCACGGCAATTACAGTTGTAGTCTCTGTTGCCTGCACATAATGCATCCAAAGACAGGATGTGAAGACTGTTCACACAGCGTCTGCAGAGCTGTCCCTGTACATCATACACCACGCCTGCCTTGTCTCGGTTTATCAGTGGCTGCTCCTTCGCGTTTAGAGTTCACAATCACATCACCGACAGACACGCTGCGCATCTGTAGGAGGGCTGAAATGTCCCTGATGGGTTTCTTACTCGGGTGACGTAAAGTGAGTACCAAACATTCAGAGACACTGGCCTGCCCTGACCACGCATTGGTTCAAATGGCTCTGAGCCCTTTGGGACTCAACTGCTCAGGTCATCAGTCCCCTAGAACTTAGAACTACTTAAACCTATCTAACCTAACGACATCACACACATCCATGCCCGAGGCAGGACCGTAGCGGTCGCGCGGTTGCAGACTGTAGCTGCTAGAACCGCTCGGCCACTGCGGCCAGCTGACCACGCATTCTACTGTTACTGTGCCTCTGGTCACAACTCAATACTCCTCCCCCCCCCCCCAATTCAATACGCCCTCCCCCCCCCCCGTCTTCTTATATATTGGTGCGTCCCCATGTCGCGGTCAGTTCCGCATTACATACAGCTTCCAGTATAGTTTTGATCACATAGTGTGTGTCATTGGCACCGATAGACTCGTTGCTAAAGTCTAAAAGCTGCAAGTAATACGTTCACCTTTGACCTTCCGCGTTATTTTGGGAGTGCGGTGGACACCTTCACGCGCATGTCACACGTATGACATCAAAGGCGTGTGTGAGAGAGAGAGAGAGAGAGAGAGAGAGAGAGAGAGAGAGAGAGAGAGAGAGGAGAGAGAGAGAGAGAGGAGAGAGAGAGAGAGACCGACCGCTTCAGCTGCGTATCATTGATTCACTCGTTCTCTCACGCCCAATTTGTTTCGTGTTATATTTAACTCCCATACTGTTTCGTATACAGTGGATTTTCTTCAAGCGTTTGGGCGTTATTCGCAGTTGGTTCAGAGGGCCCGTAACAGGCCCATTGGCTATCTCCCTGAAACCACACTCCTTCTTTGCTTCTTTGCTTCTTCAAACTCGTATGTCACTGGTATTTCAGTAATTTAGTTTTGGGGGTATTTAAAGTGAATAGGTGCAAGCTAATTGTACGAACAACCTGTTTCATACGAGACCGGCGTCAAGGGAAAAGCTTTGCACGTTTCTCGTGACGAAGATAACGTTTTGCAAACTGGAGTTCGTACCCAGTCGATAAAGACCGTAGAGAATCCATCTGCAGAGCAGATCCTTATACCCGTACCTGTGTGCACAACGGATTGCGTGTGTGACGACCTTGTAGCGGCTAGCAACAAAATCCATGTAATTCTACTCATAGATACGTCAATAAAGACGCGCCATTGATGAGAGTCGTGTGGAACGTCGAAGATACACACGCTCAGCACAGCGAGACTAATGAACTCTCAGCGAACATTGTATTGTTGTTGTTGTTGTTGTTGTTGTGGTGGTGGTCTTCAGTCCTGCGACTGGTTCGATGCAGCTCTCCATGCCACTCGATCCTGTGCAAGCCTCTTCATCTCCCAGTACCTACTGCAACCTACATCCTTCTGAATCTGCTTAGTGTATTCATCTCTTGGTCTCCCTCTACAATTTTATCCTCCACGCTGCCCTCCAATACTAAATTGGTGATCCCTTGACGCCTCAGAACATGTCCTACCAACCGGTCCCTTCTTCTAGTCAAGTTGTGCCACAAATTTCTCTTCTCCCCAATTCTATTCAATACCTCCTCATTAGTTATGTGATCTACCCATCTAATCTTCAGCATTCTTCTGTAGCACCACATTTCGAAAGCTTCTATTCTCTTCTCGTGTTAACTATTTAGCGTCCACGGTTCAGTTCCATACATTGCTACACTCCATACAAATACTTTCAGAAACGACTTCCTGACACTTCTTAACAAATTTCTCTTCTTCAGAAACGCTTTCCTCGCCATTGCCAGTCTACATTTTATATCCTCTCTACTTCGACCATCATCAGATATTGGTATTGATAGACTGCACTAAATGAACTACAGTGACGTGAATAGTCGTAACATCCACCTCTTGGCTTTGGGATTCTGTCTCCGAGGGAGGTATAGAGATTAGACTAGCCAATACATTAATAAACAGAGATATTGGTTTTAATTTGGACAAAGCATGGAATTCGACTCGTGGGATAATTAAACCGCAGAGATGTAGTCATCGTGTTATCGGCGCAGAACACACATCGACAAGCGAATCGAATGTCTGTACGCCTTCGCCACAGGCGGTGTGTAAGCGTCTCTCTTTACTGGCGACCTGCGTTTGTAACTCGCAGGCGCTTACCGCCGCGGTCGATTATATAATGCCACGCTTGGCGCATTATTGTTGTACGGGGAATGTGTTCTGGCATTCGTGTATAGACGCTAGGCACTCCGCAACCACTGATGCTTAGCGCATCATTCGTGTATAGACGTTAGGCATTCCGCAACCACTGATGCTTGGCGCATTGCTCTTGATATATATGGAATTGATATGCAAATAATCCCCGAGTGTCACCCTGGGTCTGGTGACATGTATCATATTTAAAATCTATCTAAATGATATGCC
This sequence comes from Schistocerca cancellata, assembly GCF_023864275.1. Taxonomy (NCBI): domain Eukaryota; kingdom Metazoa; phylum Arthropoda; class Insecta; order Orthoptera; family Acrididae; genus Schistocerca; species Schistocerca cancellata. Next base: position 14,488,353 of record NC_064636.1, read on the forward strand.
GGTCATCGCCGAGTGTCACCCTGCACAATATGCTGACCACACAGCACTAGTGCACTATGTACTACTGGACCCATTATTGACGCCGCCGCCTCCCGCCACCATCACCTGGTCCCGGACAAACACAATACGCGAGTCTACCTCACGAAACGGCGCGCAGTCCTTCGCCGCGATATCTCGATTGCAGGTGCCCTGGTCCCCGACAACCACCCATCTCGGGGTCCAGATGGACAAGTTGCTCTTCCACTGTCATGAGGAGTATGTCGCCAACAAGGGGCAAAAACTGACCAGAGCTTTGTACCCACTCTTCCGCAGTAGGGAATTTAACCTGCATACCGAGCTCCGCATTTACCGAACAGTTATCCTGCCTGCCGTCACGTGTGGATCTGCCGCATCGGCCACGATTTGTGTCGCCAGGATGCGGACGTTGCAGCGCCTGCAGAACAAGGTGCTCAGGTGGAGCCTGCACGCCCAGCCACTCACGAGAATTGTCACACCGGAAGCAGCTACTAGCGTAGCAGAGTACGTGTGGCGTGCACACGGGGGTTTTTTAGGTTAGAGGGACCCCCCCCCCCCCCCTTGGGCGAAACGATAAAATACCTGACGGCTTACCAGAGAGGACATTATCATCGTTGATAAAGAACGTCCGTCCTCAGAGACCAAAAACAGGAAAAGTTAACGTAATATTGGTAAACTGCAAGAGTATCCAGGGCAAGGTTCCTGAATTAGTATCTCTTATTGAAGGAAATAGTGCGCATATAGTATTAGGAACGGAAAGTTGGTTAAAACCGGAAGTGAACAGTAACGAAATCCTAGACACAGAATGGAATATATACCGCAAGGATAGGATAAACGCCAATGGTGGAGGAGTATTTATAGCAGTAAAGAATTCAATAATATCCAGTGAAGTTATTAGCGAATGCGAATGTGAAATAATCTGGGTTAAGCTAAGTATCAAAGGTGGGTCAGATATGATAGTCGGATGCTTCTATAGACCACCTGCATCAGCAACCGTAGTAGTTGAGCGCCTCAGAGAGAACCTGCAGAACGTCGTGAAGAAGTTTCGTGATCATACTATTGTAATAGGGGGAGACTTCAATCTACCAGGTATAGAATAGGATAGTCACACAATCAGAACTGGAGCCAGGGACAGAGACTCTTGTGACATTATCCTGACTGCCTTGTCCGAGAATTACTTCGAGCAGATAGTTAGAGAACCAACTCGTGAAGCTAACGTTTTAGACCTCACAGCAACAAATAGACCGGAACTTTTCGACTCCGTGAATGTAGAAGAGGGTATCAGTGATCATAAGTCAGTGGTTGCATCAATGACTACAAGTGTAATAAGAAATGCCAAGAAAGGAAGGAAAATATATTTGCTTAACAAGAGTGATAGGGCACAAATCGCAGAATATCTGAGTGACCACCATCAAACGTTCATTTCTGAGGAAGAGGATGTGGAACAAAAATGGAAAAAATTCAGAAACATCGTCCAGTACGCCTTAGATAAGTTCGTACCGACTAAGGTCCAAAGCGAGGGGAAAGATCCACCGTGGTATAACAATCATGTACGAAAGGTACTACGGAAACAAAGAAAGCTTCATCATAGGTTTAAGAGTAGTCGAATCATAGCTGATAAGGAAAAGCTGAACGAAGCGAAAAAGAGCGTAAAGAGAGCAATGAGAGAAGCATTCAACGAATTCGAACATAAAACATTGGCAAACAATCTAAACAAGAACCCTAAAAAGTTTTGGTCATATGTAAAATCGGTAAGCGGATCTAAATCCCCTATTCAGTCACTCGTTGACCACGATGGCACCGAAACAGAGGACGACCGAAGAAAGGCAGAAATACTGAATTCAGTGTTCCGAAACTGTTTCACTGCGGAAAATCGTAACACGGTCCCTGACTTCAGCCGTCGCACGGACGCCAAAATGGAAAATATTGAAATAAACGATATCGGAATTGAAAAACAACTGCTATCACTTAGTAGCGGAAAAGCATCCGGACCAGACGAGATACCCTTAAGATTCTACAGTGATTATGCTAAAGAACTTGCCCCCTTTCTATCAGCAATTTATCGTAGATCGCTGGAAGAACGTAAAGTATCTAGCGACTGGAAGAAAGCGCAGGTCGTTCCCATTTTCAAGAAGGGTCATAAATCAGATGCGAATAATTATAGGCCTATTTCGCTTACGTCAATCTGTTTAGAATAATGGAACATGTTTTGTGTTCTCGTATTATGACGTTCTTAGATAATACAAATCTCCTTCATCATAACCAACATGGATTCCGCAAACAGAGATCATGTGAAACTCAGCTCGCCCTATTTGCCCAAGAAATTCACAGTGCCGTAGACACTGGCGAGCAGATTGATGCCGTATTCCTGGACTTCAGGAAGGCATTTGATACGGTTCCGCACTTACGTTTAGTGAAAAAAATACGAGCTTACGGAATATCGGACCAGGTTTGTGATTGGATTCAGGATTTCCTAGAAGAAAGAACACAACATGTCATTCTTAACGGTTCAAAATCTGCAGATGTAGAGGTAATTTCGGGAGTACCGCAAGGAAGCGTGATAGGACCTTTATTGTTTACAATATACATAAATGACTTAGTTGACAACATCGGTAGCTCCGTGAGGCTATTTGCAGATGACACGGTTGTCTACAAGAAAGTAGCAACATCAGAAGACTCGTACGTACTCCAGGAAGACCTGCAGAGGATTAATGCATGGTGCGACAGCTGGCAGCTTTCCCTAAACGTAGATAAATGTAATATAATGCGCATACATAGGGGCAGAAATCCATTCCAGTACCATTATGCCATAGGTGGTAAATCATTGGAAGCGGTAACGACCGTAAAATACTTAGGAGTTACTATCCGCTGCCATCTCTGGGATGTATTGACAATGAACGCGGCCTCATTTTAAAACAATGCGCATGTTTCTATCTCTTTCCAGTCCGGAGAAAAAAAATCGGAGGCCTTAGAACTTGAATGCACCTCGTAAGAGAAAGTGGACGCCTTGCGGGACACTGTCCATGGGCTACACCACGTTGGACCACACCTCCACGCCGCTGGCTCGACATCCGGTTCCCCTAACCATCCTAGAGGAATCTGATCCCGACCGTGTCTAACGATATGCCTGGCGCACCCACCACGGATGCATCATTTGGCAGGACTAGCCCCCATTCTACGTCCAATACTTTCCCACCCTACCTGCCCACGTTAGGCTAAATTTTTCTGCCTGACTGATGTAGTACTGTCACCGTCAGAGAGGGGGTTTTTTTTTTTTTTGGTCATCAGTCTACTGATTGGTTTGATGCGGCCCGCCACGAATTCCTTTCCTGTGCTAACCTCTTCGTCTCAGAGTAGCACTTGCAACCTACGTCTTCAATTATTTGCTTGACGTATTCCAATCTTTGTCTTCCTCTACAGTTTTTGCCCTCTACAGCTCCCTGTAGTACCATGGAAGTCATTCCCTCATGTCTTAGCAGATGCCCTATCATCCTGTCCCTTCTCCTTATCAGTGTTTTCCACATATTCCTTTCCTCTCCGATTCTGCGTAGAACCTCCTCATTCCTTACCTTATCAGTCCACCTAATTTTCAACATTCGTCTGTAACACCACATCTCAAATGCTCCAATTCTCTTCTGTTCCGGTTTTCCCACAGTCCATGTTTCACTACCATACGATGCTGTACTCCAGACGTACATCTTCAGAAATTTCTTCCTCAAATTAAGGCCGGTATTTGATATTAGTAGTTTTCTCTTGGCCAGAAATGCCTTTTTTGCCACAGCGAGTCTGCTTTTGATGTCCTCTTTGCTCCGTCCGTCATTGGTTATTTTACTGCCTAGGTAGCAGAGCTCCTTAACTTCATTGACTTCGTGGCCATCAATCCTGATGTTAAGTTTCTCGCTGTTCTCATTTCTACTACTTCTCATTACCTTCGTCTTTCTCCGATTTACTCTCAAACCATACTGTGTACTCATCAGACTGTTCATTCCGTTCAGCAGATCATTTAATTCTTCTTCACTTTCACTCAGGATAGCAGCGTCATCAGCGAATCGTATCGTTGATATCCTTTCACCTTGTATTTTAATTCCAGTCCTGAACCTTTCTTTTATTTCCACCATTGCTTCCTCGATGTACAGATTGAAGAGTATGGGCGAAAGGCTACAGCCTTGTCTTACACCCTTCTTAATACGAGCACTTCGTTCTTGATCGTCCACTCTTATTATTCCCTCTTGGTTGTTGTACATACTGTATATGACCCGTCTCTCCCTATAGCTTACCCCTACTTTTTTCAGAATCTCGAACAGCTTGCACCATTTTATATTGTCGAACGCTTTTTCCAGGTCGACAAATCCTATGAAAGTGTCTTGATTTTTCGTTAGCCTTGCTTCCATTATTAGCCGTAACATCAGAATTGCCTCTCTCGTCCCTTTACTTTTCCTAAAGCCAAACTGATCGTTACCTAGCGCAGAGAGTGGTACGGGACTATATGTCCCACCGCCACACCTCCAAAGTGAATTGCAGTGAGGCAGTCACTGCCCTGTGGATAAATTTACTGCCTCACCAACACAGTTAGACCGCAATAGATCGGTGATGCTGTACTGTATATATATGCCTTGTCGCGCCGGGGAAAGCCCCTAACAATCCAAATTCGATATACATATCTGCCAGTCACTCTCTCAAAAGCCCACTAATCTTCACTGTAACACAGCTGGTAATACCTGAAACACAGGCTGGCTTCTGAAAGCACTTTGCCACGATCGACCCAAGGATCTGCAGCGGGCCAACAGAGGGAGCAAACCCGACACAGAAGGAGCACTTGACAGTGTGGGACAGAGGGCCTAACTGACCACACCCCTGTCAAACATACGTGATAACACACCATCTAGGGCCTATGTCAGCGGCACACGCATCCGACATCCCCCACCCTACAAGCTGGAACGAAGGGCTAGCTAGCCCTATAAGCCAACGACACGGCCTATTGGTGTAACGCGCACGATATTAACGAAATTAACAGAAAGACAAAAACATATATCAACAAACTGGAGCTATGGCTGGAAAAATTGAGAATTAAACCAAATGCGCAGAAAACCCAGCTGATCACCTGCAACCGTAAGCACTTCTCACAAACAAGAAATAGGGCACTACCGCAAACGAGCATACGACTGTGGGGAGAAGCAATAAAACAAAAAAAATACGGCCACCTATCTAGGAGTAATCATAGACAAGACAATGACGCCTCACATACAAAAAACGATAAATAAAGCAAACCCAGGGCAAACGGGGGCAAATAACGAGACTCTAATTCACTTTTTTCCATTTTTTTTCATCTTTCATTCCTTCCCCAGATGGGGGAATGTGGGAATATGGAGAGCCTAGTGCTCTTCGGTGCCTTGGCTTGGCTTATGTTGTTCTGTTGGGGCACCATTTGTTTGTTGAGATGGGAAGATTTCTCTTTACTTTCCTGTTTTCCTGGTTTTTCTGGTGAGAGGAAGTGAAGACCCTGGCATCTGCCCAAGTGCTACGGGAAACCTTATAAAATAAATAAATTAAAAATAAAATAAAATATTAATTATTGTATATGTATGATAGTGATTGGTTGTAATTAATATTTGCTTATCTAAAACATGGACGTTTAATTATATGGTATCAAACGCTTGACAATGGCTTTTTCGTAAATGCAATGTTATTCGTAGTTGACCGTCAAATGTAACTCAAATAATCGGACTTCGCATTTAAATCGTTTCCAAAGACTGCTGCGGTAGATGCGGACTCAAAATCTCAATATTAGAATAATTTGCCAGCCATGTCAATGCGTCGTACAGAGGTGACTGTCTACTAAACATAAAAAAGTTTACACAGTTAGTTAAATCAGATATATTCAACGATTAAGCCTACAGTTAAATAATTCAACTTACTTTCATAAATATAGAATCTTCACAGAGTCAAGTGCCTAGTGAGATTGCAACTCGCAGTGTTCTTATACAACATCAAATATGGCGGTGTGCCAGTTAATAAAATATACGTGCTTCCCGTACCAGCTATTGTACAAGACCTTCTTCCTAAGAGTGTTGTAATTGTATTTCGTTTTATCAGCGGCATAGCGTTGCAGTTCTGTCCCATAGGCTTTATTTGCCAGAGATTAATTATTTAATTAAGGTTCCGCGTTTCCGAGGAAACTCACGCAGGGCATGCAAATGTGCCTTTATAACCCTCGAAAACCTTAGGAAGGGTGCTTGCGTTTGATGTTAGTAGTTGTTATGCCTTTGTTGTTTAATTCTGGCTTTCGTCTTCTGTCAGATGCTTTACTAAATCTGTTGTCATGTTTTGAATGGAGTCGTCATCTATTGCCATGCACTCTTTGATTATTTTCGGTGGGAGTAGATATTTATGCTGTGGGCGGTTGAACTCTGTGGGCGGTTGAACTCTGTGGGCGGTTGAACTCTGTGGGCGGTTGAACTCTGTGGGCGTGTAGTTCAAGAGATCCATTGTTAAGGTTTCGTTCGTTCTCCTGTTGTTGCCAATTCTCGCTGTCAGTGTGATCCAGCTGCGTTTTATGGGGATGACTTTGGTTTTTTGATATACAGTTTCGTTTCTTGTTCGTCTATTGAGCCGTGCTGCTATTGTTAGGATTTTCCTCGCTAGTGCTCGCTACAGCCCCTGGCTGTCATTTTTGCTAGCTACCCAGACTGGGGCGGCGTTTTCTAGCACTGTTCTTTACAAACGCGGAAAGGGTCTGCTGGCCGAAGATGCCGTACGCAAGGTTCATCTACATCTGCGTGGATACTCTGCAAATCACATTAAAGTGCCTGGCAGAGGGTTCATCGAACCACCTTCACAATTCTGAATTATTCCAATCTCGTATAGCGTGTGGAAACAATGAACACCTGTATCTTTCCGTACGAGCTCTCATTTCCCTTGCCGGCCGGTGTGGCCGAGCTGTTCTAGGCGCTACAGTCTGGAGCCGAGCGACCGCTACGGTCACAGGTTCGAATCCTGCCTCGGGCATGGATGTGTGTGCTGTCCTTAGGTTACTTAGGTTTAATTAGTTCCAAGTTCTAGGCGACCGATGACCTCAGAAGTTAAGTCGCATAGTGCTTAGAGCCATTTTCTGATTTCCCTTATTTTATCGTGGTGATCGTTCCTCCCTATGTAGGTCGGACTCAACAAAAGATTTTCGCAATCGGAGGGGAAAGTAGGTGATTGGAATTTCGTGAGAAGATTCCGTCGCAACGAAAAACGCCTGTCTTTTAATTATGTCCACCCCAAATCATTTCAGAGATACTAAAAATGGTTGGTTCAAATGGCTCTGAGCACTATGGGACTTAACATGTGTGGTCATCAGTCCCCTACAACTCAGAACTACTTAAACCTGACTAACCTAAGGACGTCACACACATCTATGCCCGAGGCAGGACTCGAACCTCCGACCGTAGCGGTCACGCGGTTCCAGACTGTAGCGCCTAGAACCGCTCGGCCACTCCGGCCGGCCTCAGTGGTGCTCTTTCCCATATTTCGCGATGATACAAAACGTGCTGCCCTTGTTTGAGCTTTCTCGATGTACTCCGTCAGTCCTACCTGCTAAGGATCCCACACCACGCAGCAGTATCCTAAAAGAGGATGGACAAGCGTAGTGTAGGCAGTCTCCTTAGTGGGTCTGTTAAATTTTCCAAGTGTCCTGCCAATAAAATGCAGTCTCTGGTTAGTCTTCCCCCACAACATTTTCTATGTGTTCCTTCCAGTGTAAGTTGTTTTTAATTGTATTTCCCAGGTATTTAGTTGAATTTACGGCCTTTATATTAGACCGATTTATCGTGTAGCCGAAGTTTAAACGAATTCGTTTTAGCACTCATGTGGGTGACCTCACACTTCTCCTTGTTTAGGGTCAACTGCCACTTTTCGCACCATTCGTGAAGGTTCCAGGGGCCGCCGAGGTCCAGTAGACAGGTGTGGGCGGTAGTCGCGTGCCGTGCGTGCGAGGCGGGCGTCGGCGCGTGCGCACTCGCGACAGACGCGTGCTGTGACGTCACCGTGCGTGCCCAGCCAGCTGGGCCTCATCGGCCTCGCCTGACGGTTCGCTGAACAACAGGTGGCCCATAAGAGGGGCAATGGCTGCCGCACTCCGTGTATCGCTGTCCGCTTCTACGGCTCGATTATGCACCTACGAGGTCGCTTCGACACAAAGCCGCTGCCTGGGACAGCCGTGGCCACTTTTGTCGCTGTTGATGTCGGGGCCCACGGCAGAAGTACTGATGGCGGCGAGTTTTCGCCAGTTTAGAGGGTGTTCCAGCAACCTGTAGACTACCCAACGCAGATACTCAAGTCCCGTACGTGTCGTTCGTGAACCAAGCTGCCGATCACGGTGTACTCATATTTATACCAAGACAGTAACTTGTTCTCGAAAGAACAGTCACTGTTGATGACCGTGCTGCTTTTCCCTGCAATAAATGATGACTAACTGGCAACCTCAGCTGCCGACAGGTGTTGTTGATGTACCTCGATGTGGACAGCTGAAAATGTGTGCCCCGACCGGGACTCGAACCCGGGATCTCCTGTCTACGTGGCAGACGCTCTATCCATCTGCGCCACCGAGGACACAGATAATGTGAGACTATTTGGGAATGTGGGTCTCACGCGAAGCTTGCAAGGGATAAGTCGCTGCAGTCGCGCTATTTGCGTCCTCGGTCGCTCAGATGGATAGAGCGTCTGCCATGTAAGCAGGAGATCCCGGGTTCGAGTCCCGGTGGGGGCACACATTTTCAGCTGTCCACATCGAGGTATATCAACAACACCTGTCGGCAGCTGAGGTTGCCAGTTAGTTATCATGTACTCATATTTACTTTATTTATTTGTTTATTTAACCTGATCAGATTAGGGCCGTCAGCCCCTCTCTTACGTCGGACCAGTGTTCCACATACACATCATCATGACAATAAATAAGAAAATTAGATTACTCTAGTGACAATATGAATAAAGAGAAATGACTAAGACGTAGTAAAGTAAATGCTGGCAGTATTTTTACAGCAGGTGCTATACATACAAATTATGATGAAAGCAATAATAACAACAACAGTAAAAAAAATCAAATAATAATGATAAACATGAGAAAAATTGGCAACAGTAATGAAGATTTGTGCATATGTACATAAATATCTTGGTGTGTAAAGTAGATGTTTACTAGTATAGCGAGTTTTGGGGAAGGGAGACTTAAGTAGGGGTAAAGAGGGAAGAAATGAGGTGAAGTGCATTCGTGTACAGAGGAAGACATTACTGTTGCTTAAGCAGATACGTCATTAACTGTTTTTTGAAGCCGGACGTGTTCTTAAGTTTTCTAACATAACGAGGATAATGGAATGTAGTCGAATTAAGTCGGCTGATGCTGAGGGAATTAGATTAGGAAACGAGACACTTAAAGTAGTAAATGAGTTTTGGTATTTCGGGAGCAAAATGACTGATGATTGTCGAAGTAGAGAGGATATAAAATGTAGACTGGCAATGGCAAGGAAAGCGTTTCTGAAGAAGAGAAATTTGTTAACATCGAGTATAGATTTAACATCGAGTATAGATTTGAGTGTCAGGAAGTCGTTTCTGAAAGTATTTGTATGGAGTGTAGCCATGTATGGAAGTGAAACATGGACGATCAATAGTTTGGACAAGAAGAGAATAGAAGCTTTCGAAATGTGGTGCTACAGAAGAATGCTGAAGATTAAATGGGTAGATCACATAACTAATGAGGAGGTATTGAATAGAATTGCGGAGAAGAGGAATTTGTGGCACAACTTGACAAGAAGAAGGGATCGGTTGGTAGGACATGTTCTGAGGCATCAAGGGATCACCAATTTAGTACAGGAGGGCAGCGTGGAGGGTAAAAATCGTGGAGGGAGACCAAGAGGTGAATACACTAGGCAGATTCATAAGGATGTAGGCTGCAGTAGGTACTGGGAGATGAAGAGGCTTCCACAGGATAGAGTAGCATGGAGGGCTGCATCAAACCAGTCTCAGGACTGAAGACCACAGCAACAATAATTATTGACCGACCCTGGTATTTCTCGTTTGCCTGCGAGCTTTGAGGCGGAGCCTGCTATGTAGCGTGGTGGGCGTGCCCTCCTGCGATTCCTGCCTCGTCCTCAGCTGCCGTCCTTAGACGGGCAGACGGTACAAGGCAGCCACGCGGGCTGCGTCCGCACAGCAAGGAATTCCTGTGAAGTACAGTGGAGCCCAGCTGAGCTGCTAGCGGGGGCGGCGGCTGATTGGACGCGCGACCACAAGGCCACGCCCCCTGGCCCGGTATCGACCTGCCCCTCTCCCCCCCCCCCCTGCCCCTCTTGTCGACAACAGCTGAGCCGCCAGATAGCTGGTCGGTGGGTGGAAGGCTGATCGCACAGCCGGCAGCGAGCGATATCGACCCGGCCGTAGACGCCGCGCGCGCCGATAATTTCTGGCGCCGCCCTCGCGTCTTTGTCCTTTTGTCCGACGCTCGCAGGGTCTCGCGCTCACGCACTACTTGCTCCGTGCCTTTCCTTAGAGAGAAAAAAAAAAAATTTCACTCTCTCCCGTTCGCTGCGAGGTCTTGCCAATATTGTGCTTCCTAATGTAAGGCGACAGAAGATCAAATTAAGATACCGTCTGGATGGATACTCTGCGTGTCACATTCAAGTGCCTGACAGAAAGTTCATCGAACCACCTTCACAATAAAATGGTTCAGATGGCTCTGAGCACTATGGGAATTACCATCTGCGGTCATCAGTACCCTACAACTTAGAACTACTCAAACCTAACTATCCTATGGACATCACACACATCCGTACCCGAGGCAGGATTCGAACCTGCGACCGTAGCGGTCGCGCGGTTCCAGACTGAAGCGCCCAGAACCGCTCGGCCACCCTTCACAGTAATTCTCCGTAATTTGAATCTCGTATAGCGCGCGGAAATAGCGAACACCTATATCTTTCCGTACGAGCTGTCATTTCTCTATTCTATCACGGTCATCCTTTCTCCCTATGTAGGTCAGCGTCGACAAAATACAGGCTGTTACAAAAAGGTACGGCCAAACTTTCAGGAAACATTCCTCACACACAAAGAAAGAAAATATGTTATGTGGACATGTGTCCGGAAACGCTTACTTTCCATGGTAGAGCTCATTTTATTACTTCTCTTCAAATCACATTAATCGTGGAATGGAAACACACAGCAACAGAACGTACCAGCGTGACTTCAAACACTTTGTTACAGGAAATGTTCAAAATGTCCTCCTTTAGCGAGGACACGTGCATCCACCCTCCGTCGCACGGAATCCCTGATGCGCTGATGCAGCCCTGGAGAATGGCGTGTTGTATCACAGCCGTCCACAATACGAGCACGAAGAGTCTCTTCATTCGGTACCGGGGTTGCGTAGACGAGAGCTTTCAAATGCCCCCATAAATGAAAGTCGAGAGGGTTGAGGTCAGGAGAGCGTGGAGGCCACGGAATTGGTCCGCCTCTATCAATCCGTCGGTCACCGATTCTGTTGTCGAGAAGCGTACGAACACTTGGACTGAAATGTGCAGGAGCTCCATCGTGCATGAACCACATGTTGTGTCGTACTTGTAAAGGCACACGTTCTAGCAGCACAGGTAGAGTATCCCGTATGAAATCATGATAACGTGCTCCATTGAGCGTAGATGGAAGAACGTGAGGCCCAATCGAGACATCACCAACAATGCCTGCCCAAACGTTCACAGAAAATCTGTGTTGATGACGTGATTGCACAACTGCGTGTGGATTTTCGTCAGCCCACACATGGTGATTGTGAAAATTTACAATTTTATCACGCTACAGTGAAGCCTCATCCGTACATTTGCACTGAAATGAGGATTGACACGTTGTCGGATGAACCATTCGCAGAAGTGAACCCGTGGAGGCCAATCAGCTGCTGATAGTGCCTGCACACGCTGTACATGGTACTGGTTCTCCCGTAGCACTCTCCATACAGTGACGTGGTCAACGTTACCTTGTACAGCAGCAACTTCTCTGACGCTGACATTAGGGTTATCGTCAACTGCACGAAGAATTGCCTCGTCCATTGCAGGTGTCCTCGTCGTTCTAGGTCTTCCCCAGTCGCGAGTCATAGGCTGGAATGTTCCGTGCTCCCTAAGACGCCGATCAATTGCTTCGAACGTCTTCCTGTCGGGACACCGTCGTTCTGGAAATCTGTCTCGATACAACCGACCGCGCCACGGCTATTGCCCCGTGCTAATCCGTACATCAAATGGGCATCTGCCAACTCCGCATTTGTAAACATTGCACTGACTGCAAAACCACGTTCGTGATGAACACTAACCTGTTGATGCTACGTACTGATGTGCTCGATGCTAGTACTGTAGAGCAAAGAGTCGCATGTCAACACAAGCACCGAAGTCAACATTGCCGGCCGAAGTGGCCGTGCGGTTAAAGGCGCTGCAGTCTGGAACCGCAAGACCGCTACGGTCGCAGGTTCGAATCCTGCCTCGGGCATGGATGTTTGTGATGTCCTTAGGTTAGTTAGGTTTAACTAGTTCTAAGTTCTAGGGGACTAATGACCTCAGCAGTTGAGTCCCATAGTGCTCAGAGCCATTTTTTGAAGTCAACATTACGTTCCTTCAATTGGGCCAACTGGCGGTGAATCGAGGAAGTACAGTACATACTGACGAAACTAAAATGAGCTCTAACATGGAAATTAAGCGTTTCCGGACACATGTCCACATAACATCTTTTCTTTATTTGTGTGTGAGGAATGTTTCCTGAAAGTTTGGCCGTACCTTTTTGTAACACCCTGTATATTTCCATTCGCAGGTGAAATTTGGTGTTTGGAATTTCGTGTGAAGATTACACTGCAACGAAAGACGCCTTTGTTTTAATGATGTCCACCCCCTGCATCGTTTCAGTGACGCTCTTCCCCTATTTCGCGTTAATACAAAACGTGTTGCCCATCTTTGAACTTTCTCGACGTCCTCCGTCAATCCCGTACGGTAAGGATCCCACACCGCCCAGCAGTATTCTAAAACGTTACGGACAAGCGTAATGTACGCAGTCTCCTGAGTAGATCTGTCACATTTCCTAAGTGTCCTGCCTATATAAAGCCGTCTTCGGGTTGATGTCCCCGCAACATTTCCTATAAACTTGTTCGTAATTGTATTTAGTTGAATTTACGGCTTTTACATTCGACTGCTAGCCCATGTTTTCGAATTTCATCGTCATCTAATGTGTACCATTTAATGACATGGCAGGTTTCTCCTCAGATCTGCCAGTTGGTGATACTCTCTCAATGCAGCGCTCCAACTGCTGCCGTCCACATAAAACAGTTTCACCAATAGTCCACGGTTTCCCTTCTCGACAGCCGTACTGTTCACTCACGTTATGGCTTGTCAGTTGACAGAGCGAGGGATTGGGCTGAGCCATTTCTAGCCTACTTTTGATGTCAAATTGATATCAAAGTAATTCTGCAAATTAATTAGTCGATCAATTAGTTACCCAGACCGCCTGATGAAAGTTGGAATTCCTTTTAGCACTCATGTGGATGACCTCACACTTTTCGGTATTTAGGGTCAGAAGCCAATTTTCGCACCATAGGGATATCTTTTCTAAGTCGTTTTGTAATTTGTTTTGATCTTCTGATGACTGCACTAGTCGATAAAGTACAGCGTCATCTGGAAACAACCTAAGCACGACTCAACACGTCTGGAGCAGTGGCTGTGACAGGGCGTCCCGAGCGTGGCTGATCGTGGACTCTTTTTCTGCATTTCCTGCGGCCGTAGCTTTCTTTACGCGTCGCCCCACTCTACTCCTATCAACTGCAACATCGCCACACACTCCACACAGACGTTTACGGATGTTCACCACGGTTTCTATTTGTGCACTCAAAGAGTTCAATAACAGCACGCTGCTTCGAACGTGAGTCGTATGTAGACGCTATATGGACACTGTAGTACGGCTCTGCCATCTGCCGGTACGGTCCGAAACTTCACCGGCGCACAGAACGCGTATCAGATGTGGAGCACAACTGTATGTTAATAGCATTTATTTTTTTTAAAAAAAAAAGCGTGGCGTTGCTTATTGAACGTCCCTGGTAGTTTCTGGATAGCTCACTCGGTAAGAACATTTGTCGCGAAAATCGAGAGAGTACAGCTTGGTATCTTGGACCGACACCGTCTTTTAATCAGACAGGAGGGTTCGTAACGGAGCGGGAGTTCATTCTACTAATGGTCTTCATTTATTTACGTCCGGAGCACTCCCGAAATTGCGTCATTCAGCGTTATACGGGTATGCTGTGCGTCTACCTAGCCCTGCCTACGTCAGCGCGTTTGCGATGCACTTGGATAGTTTGCTACATTACACGCATTAATTGGTGTATTACGTTACACCGCCACATAGAGAGAGAGAGAGAGAGAGAGAGAGAGAGAGAGAGAGAGATAGATTTGATGGGAGGGGGAGGCAGAAGCGCAGCTGCTGGCGTCCAGTTCGATGGGTCGATAGTGGCCGCAACAAGTAGGTCGTTGGAGCAGCGACGGTAAGTCCTGCCGTGCCGCGCCGTTCATTTGTGCGGTGGTGATCCCCGCGGCTTATGGCGGCTGACGGCTCATCCCGCCATCCCTCGGCCCCGCCAAAGCCTTTCTCGTTCTTTTCTGCGAAGAACCCCAGCCGCACCGGTACCTTCCCTGTATTTCCAGTTACTCGTTTGGTGCCAAATATTGTCGCCCACCCTACACTGTGACGGTAGAAACTGCAAAGATTTCGTTCTTAACGCGAATGCGGCTAGTGATCGACTGAAGACTTTTTTAAAGATAGTGATTATCACTGTTAGCATTCAACCGCGATTCTTATACATGTATTTTAACGACGCGTTTCAAGAGGCAGTGCTCCCATCATCAGGTTGTAAAATGTATGTCATGAAATTAAACGCACTAAAAAGGCGAAATACCATCACAAATAGTTGGGAAGTCCATAGAGTAAAACAGAATTACAGGTACACTACTGGCCAGTAAAATTGCTGCACCACGAAGATGACGTGCTACAGACGCGAAGTTTAACCGACAGGAAGAAGATGCTGTGATATGCAAATGATTACCTTTTCAGAGCATTCACACAAGGTTGGCGCCGGTGACGACACCTACGACGTGCTGACATGAGGAAACTTTCCAACCGATTTCTGATACACAGACAGCAGTTGACCGGCGTTGCCTCGTGAAACGTTGTTGTGATGCCTCGTGTAAGGAGGAGGAATGCGTACCATCACGTTTCCGACTTTGATAAAGGTCGGGTGTTAGCCTATAGCGATTGCGGTTTATCGTATCGCGACATTTCTGCTCGCGTCGGTCGAGATCTGATGACTGTTAGCAGAATATGGAATCGGAGGGTTCAGGAGGGTAATACGGAACGCCGTGCTGGATCCCAACGGCCTCGTATCACTAGCAGGCGAGATGACAGGCATCTTATCCGCACGGCTGTAACGGATCGTGCAGCCACGTCTCGATCCATGAGTCAACAGATGGGGACGTTTGCAAGACGACAACCATCTGCACGAACAGTTCGACGTCGTTTGCAGCAGCACGGACTATCAGCTCGGAGACTGTGGCTGCGGTTAGCCTTGACGCTGCTTCACAGACAGGAGCGCCTGCGATGGTGTACTCGACGACGAACCTGGGTGCACAAATGGCAAAACATCATTTTTTCGGATGAATCCAGGTTATGTTTATAGCATGATGATGATCGCATCCGTGTTTGGCGACATAGCGGTGAACTCACATTGGAAGCGTGTATTCGTCATAGCCATACTGGCGTGATGGTATGGGGTGCCATTGGTTACACGTCTCGGTCACCACCTGTTCGCATTGACGGCACTTTGAACAGTGGACATTACATTTCAGATGTGTTACGACCCGTGGCTCTACTCCTCATTCGATCCCTGCGAAACCCTACATTTCAGCAGGATAATGCACGACCGCATGTTGCTGGTCCTGTACGGGCCTTTCTGGATACACAAAATGTTCGACTGCTGCCCTGGCGAGCACATTCTCCAGATCTCTCACCAATTGAAAACGTCTGGTCAGTGGTGGCCGAGCAACTGGCTCGTCACAATATGCCAGTCACTACTCTTGATGAACTGTGGTATCGTGTTGAAGAGCTGCATGGACAGCTGTACCTGTACACGCCATCCAAGCTGTGTTTGACTCAATGCCCAGGCGTATCAAGGCCGTTATTACGGCCAGAGGTGGTTGTTCTGGGTACTGATTTCTCAGGATCTGTGCACCGAAGTTGCGTGAAAATGTACTCACATGTCACTTCTAGTATAATATATTTGTCCAATGAATACCCGTTTATTATGTGCACTTCTTCTTGGTGTTGCAATTTTAATGGCCAGTAGTGTATATTGGACTGTGGGTCTTCGTCTTACATTGAAGTTGTTGACAC
The DNA here is from genome assembly GCF_023864275.1 of Schistocerca cancellata. Taxonomy (NCBI): domain Eukaryota; kingdom Metazoa; phylum Arthropoda; class Insecta; order Orthoptera; family Acrididae; genus Schistocerca; species Schistocerca cancellata. Next base: position 14,504,790 of record NC_064636.1, read on the forward strand.
AGGTCGATGGCCGTCCCGTAGCTACCAAATATGCTGTCGCACTGCGCCGGCTCGGGACCTGTCGTGGACTGGCGTGCCTAGCTAGCTGTTGTGGCGTGGTCGCAGCCGTGTGCCGGACGGCAACGCTACGCTATTGGGCGCCTGATTTCCTTATTGCGTTGGTCTGCCACCGTTAGCCTCTCGCAGCTCCGTCAGTGACGTGCTACAAGTTTGAAATCGCATACCTACTCTAAAATAATTCTAAAAACCCGCTAAAAAATCTCATTTCTTTAAAATTATCTCGTGGATTTAGAATATTGCTTTGTTTCTTTTCGTGGCTAGCTATCTCGAATTCCTCTAGTAAATCAAGTTTCCTCCCTTTCTTTTCTACATGCAATATTTCTACGTTGTCTTCTATGCTACTAAGTGGAGGGCCTGTTTCATATATATGGTTCGCAACAGCTGATTTGTCATAATTTCCTAACCTGAGCGCATCTTTTATGTTCTTTATACCGGATCGCGAATGATCTTCCTGTCTGCCCTATATATTTTGCATCACAAGTTCTGCACTGAATCTTATAAACTCCCGATCTTTCAAACTTATTTCTCTTCTCGCCAATTTCGTGCTTAAGGCTATACCTCACTAGGTTATTAGTCTGAAAAGCTATTTTAACATCGTATGGCTTAAAAATATTTGCCATCTTTTGTGAGACTGCTCCGTAGTGTGGCATCGTGATAATTTTCACTTTCTCTCCATCAGGTTTCTTCTTTTTGCGCTTATTACTTTTCCGTAACAGTTTTTTTAACCATATATATATATATATTCTGTAACCGTTGTTCATAGCTATTCTCTTGACGGTATTAATTTCAGTCTGCCTATCTTTTTCGCTCATAGGTATATTGATTGCCCTATGCACGAGACTACGGAAAGCAGCTTCTTTATAAGCCTGCGGGTGGCATGAATTGTTAGACTAAATTCTGAAAAAGAAAAAAAAATGGCTATGAGCACTATCGGACTTAACATCTATGGTCATTAGTCCCCTAGAACTTAGAACTAGTTAAACCTAACTAACCTAAGGACAGCACACAACACCCAGTCATCACGAGGCAGACAAACCCCGCCGGGAATAGAACCCGGGAACCCGGGCGCGGGAAGCGAGAACGCTACCGCACGACCACGAGCTGCGGACTTCTGAAAAAGACTTACGTGTATAAAAATAACTATTCGGTGCGTGGTAGTACGACCATGATAGGTGAAATTAAAGATACGCCAGTCACTGACACTTCCCGTTTGGTTTCGTTGGATGTTAAGAACTTACACTCCAGTGTTCCGGTTAACGAAACTATAGAAATCATTAAGAGAAATTTCCTAAAATACGGTAAAATTTCAACGCAAGAGACAATTGAATTTATTGAACTCCTACAGCTCATTACAAGTTTTAATTATTTTACGTTTAATAACAAATTCTATATTCAGGACGAGGGGACAGCCATGGGGTCCAGTATTTCAGGAACTATGGCGGACATTTTTATCAACGACCTTGAAGATAAAGTTCTAAATTCTGACGATAACATTATGGATAAAATTGTTTATTACAAACGTTATGTAGACGACACTCTGTTACTTGTCGATGGTTCCCGTGAGGACATTGAGGAAATAGTAAAAAAGTTCGACGACGCACATAATAAAATAGAATTTACCGTGGAGTATGGAACTGACATGTGTTTACAGTTCCTGGACCTGAATATAAAAAAGCAGGGCAACAAACATGCGTTCTCCGTTTATAGAAAACAAACTACGACTGGTGCCGTGATGCCGAATGATTCATGCCCCCGCAGAGTTATAAAGAAGCTGCTTTCCGTAGTCTCGTGCATAGGGCAGTCAATATACCTATGAGCGAAAGAGATAGGGAGACTGAAATTAGTACCATCAAGAGAATAGCGATGAACAACGGTTACAGAACAGATATGGTTAAAAAACTGTTATGGAAAAGTAATAAGCGCAAAAAGAATAAACCTGATGGAGAGAAAGTGAAAATTATCACGATGCCACACTACGGAACAGTCTCACAAAAGATAGCAAATATTTTTAAGCCATACGATGTTAAAACAGCTTTTCAGACTAATAACCTAGTGAGGTATAGCCTTAAGCACGATATTGGCGAGAAGAGAAATAAGTTTGAAAGATCGGGAGTTTATAAGATTCAGTGCAGAACTTGTGATGCAAAATATATAGGGCAGACAGGAAGATCATTCGCGACCCGGTATAAAGAACATAAAAGATGCGCTCAGGTTAGGAAATTATGACAAATCAGCTGTTGCGAACCATATATATGAAACAGGCCATCCCCTTAATAGCATAGAAGACAACGTAGAAATATTGCATGTAGAAAAGAAAGGGAGGAAACTTGATTTACTAGACGAATTCGAGATAGCTATCGACGAAAAGAGACAAAGCAATATTCTAAATCCACGAGATAATTTTAAAGAAATGAGATTTTTTAGCGGGTTTTTAGAATTATTTTAGGGTAGGTATGCGACTTTAAACTTCTAGCATGTCACTGACGGAGCTGCGAGAGGCTAACGGTGGCAGACCAATGCAATAAGGATATCAGGCGGCCAATAGCGTAGCGTTACCGTCGAGCACACGGCTGCGACCACGCCACAACAGCTAGCTAGGCACGCCAGTCCACAACAGCTCCCGAGCCGGCACAGTGCGACAGCATATTTGGTAGCTATGGGACGGCCATCGACCTGTGTCAACAACTTCAATGTAAGACGAAGACCCACAGTCCAATATACTTCTAATTCTGTTTTGCTCTACGGACTTCCCAACTATTTGTGATGGTATTTTGTCTTTTAGTCCCCTTAATTTCATGACATAGATTTTACAACCCGATTATGGGAGCATTGTCTCTGAAAACGCCTCGTTAAAATACATGTATATGAATCGCGGTTGAATGCTAACAGTGATAACCAGTATAACAACTGCTACCTCGACTCCATAATGGATTATATTAAAACTTTGAAGATAGTCCAGACTATATTACCATCATCGCCGGTACCGTCAGTATTAGTATCATCTTCGTCGTATTAGGATCAGTATCACCGTCGTCGTAGTCGGTATCATACTTTTCATAGTATCAGTTTCATTACTATTATCATCCTCGACGTAGTAGTCAGTATCGGTGTAATCATCATCGTGGTATCGGTATTGTTGTCGTGGTATCGGTATTGTTGTCGTGGTATCGGTATTGTTGTCGTGGTATCGGTATTGTTGTCGTGGTATCGGTATTGTTGTCGTGGTATCGGTATTGTTGTCGTGGTATCGGTATTGTTGTCGTGGTATCGGTATTGTTGTCGTGGTATCGGTATTGTTGTCGTGGTATCGGTATTGTTGTCGTGGTATCGGTATTGTTGTCGTGGTATCGGTATTGTTGTCGTGGTATCGGTATCGGTGACGTTGTATCGGTATCGGTGACGTTGTATCGGTATCGGTGACGTTGTATCGTTATCGTTGTCGTGGTATCGGTATCGTTATCGTTGTCGTGGTATCGGTATCGTTATCGTTGTCGTGGTATCGGTATCGGTATCGTTGTCGTGGTATCGGTATCGGTATCGTTGTCGTGGTATCGGTATCGGTATCGTTGACATTGTGTCGGTATCGGTATCGGGGTATCGTTATCGGTGACGTTGTATCGGTATCGGTGTCGTGGTATCGGTATCGTTACCGTTGTCGTGGTATCGGTATCGTTGTCGTTTTCAGTGACAATATCATCGTCATCTTAGCATCAGTATTGTCATTGTAGAATCAGTATAATAGCCATCGTAGTATCATTATCATCGTAGTCGGTATCAGTGTCATCATCATCATCATCATCATCATCATCGCCGTCGTAGTAGTACCATTATGATCGTCGTCGCGGTATCGACCCTGTATTGTACCCCTGCCACCTTCAGAATTCGAGAGAGAGTATTCCAGTCAACATTGTCAAAAGCTTTCTCCAAGTCTACAGATGCTAGAAACGTAGGTTTGCCTTTCCTTAATCTATTTTCTAAGATAAGTCGTAGGGGCAGTATTGCCCCACGTGTTCCAACATTTCTACAGAATCCAAACTGATCTTCCCCGAGGTCGGCTTCTACCAGTTTTTTGCATTCGCCCGTAAAGAATTCGTGTTAGTATTTAGGTCAGAATTATGAACTTCCAAACCGGGCCACTATTTTGGCATCGGTCTCCTGACTGGTTTGATGCGGCCCGCCACAAATTCCAATCTCGTGACAACCTGTTCATCTCAGAGTAGCACTTGCAACCTACAATTATGTGCTGGGTGTATTACAATCTCTGTCTTCCTGTACAGTTTGGGCCCTTTACAGCTTCCTCTACTACGGTGGGAGTCATCCCCTGATGTCTTAACACATGTCTTATCATTCTGTCCCTTCTACTTGCCAGTTGTTGTTGTAGTGGTCTTCAGTCCTGAGACTGGTTTGATGCAGCTCTCCATGCTACTCTATTCTGTGCAAGCTTCTTCATCTCCCAGTACCTACTGCAACCTACATCCTTCTGAATCTGCTTAGTGTATTCATCTCTGGGTCTCCCCCTACGATTTTTACCCTCCACGCTGCCCTCCAATACTAAATTGGTGATCCCTTGATGCCTCAGAACATGTCCTACCAACCGATCCCTTCTTTTTGTCAAGTTGTGCCACAAACTCCTCTTCTCCCCAATTCTATTCAATACCTCCTCATTAGTTATGTGATCTACACATCTAATCTTCAGCATTCTTCTGTAGCACCACATTTCGAAAGCTTCTGTTCTCTTCTTGTCCAAACTATTTATCGTCCATGTTTCACTTCCATACATGGCTACACTCCATACAAATACTTTCAGAAACGACTTCCTGACACTTAAATGTATATTCGATGTTAACAAATTTCTCTTCTTCAGAAGCGCTTTCCTTGCCATTGCCAGTTTGCTTTTTATATCCTCTCTACTTCGACCATCATCAGCTATTTTGCTCCCCAAATAGCAACACTCCTTTACTACTTTAAGTGTGTCATTTCCTAATCTAATACCCTCAACATCACCCGACTTAATTCGACTACATTCCATTATCCTCGTTTTGCTGTTGTTGATGTTCATCTTATATCCTCCTTTCAAGACACTGTCCATTCCGTTCAACTGCCAGTATTTTCTACGTATTCCTTTCCTCTCCGGTTCTGTGCGGAACCTCCCCGACCCTAATGACTCCACCTAATTTTAAACATTCATATTCTGTGTATCATTCACTGTGAGGCGTAGTGTAACCGGTGTGACGCCTTTACAGCTGCCCCTGCCATCGTCTCTTCTTGCGTGCGTGTGTGGAAAACGTATGAGTGACTGGAAAAGTGGCTCTAAAGTCTTCAGCTAGCGGCGAGCAAGAAGTTGGCGCCGGCTCACTACGGTGACATGTCTTACGGTGACGGTGACCGGAGTGTCGTAGTCTCGATGACAAGTGGTTGGCGGCGGGGGGGCGTTTCTGATCGGCCGCGCCGCGACGTTTCGGTGCGCTAGCGCGGCGCCGTCCTCAGGCTAAAGTCGTGCCGACTTCGCGAGGCGCGCCGATGCCCCAGAGCGCGGACGCGATGCTGCTGCGGCGACTGTGGGAGGCGACGGCCGCTGCGTCCGCATCCAGCGCTGGAACGACGCCGACGCCGACGCCGGCGCCGGCTGGAGGCTCCAGGAGCGGCGCGCCCTCCAGCTGGTACTGGAAGATACTGCCGCCCGCCGTCAAGCGCGGCCGCTTCACTCGCAAGAACCTGGTAATGGTCACATCCCGCCGTCCCTCTCTCCCCCCCGCAGCAGTCACAGATCCATTCCTGATAAGTCTCTCCCCAGTTCAGAAGGGACCGCGCCTACTCTTTGTAACCGATTTCGTCCAGATTTGTGGTATGTGCAGGGCTTTACGTGAAATGAAAGTGCGGTCCCCAGATGGCCAAGTGCTTGGAAAACATTTTTATCTACGATAATGATGGAATTACAGTGAAATGAACTCTCTTGGCTGCTTACAGGTGTTGACATACGTTAACGGCGACAGATGAAAATGTGTGCCCCGACCGGGACTCGAACCCGGGACCTCCTGCTTACGTGGCAGACGCTCTATGATGGAAGCTGAGGAAATCAATTAAAACTTGTGCCACAGCCGGGACTCGAACGGGGGTCTCCTTGCTGACTAGGCAGGAATGCTAACCGTTACAGCACTGTACCTAACTTTGCTGCATGCAAGTCCAATGTTTGTCTTAAAGGAGGGCATTGGACTTGTGTATTCCTTCCAGCAATGTTAGCTACAGTGTTCTTGTGACGTAATGGACAGCATTCCTGCCTAGTAACAAGGGGGACCCCGGTTCGAGTCACGGCCTTGGCACAATTTTTAATTCATTTCTACAGCTTCTATCATCATCGTACATAAAGACGAGACTCAAATGCGTCGAGGAAAATTTAGAAAACGGTAGCATTTTCCCTCAGTTCAGGCAGGGCATGACATATTTGTGTTAAAGTAGTTTCCAAGAGGTGCTTGGCGCAGTGGGAAGGGCACAGAACCGTAATCCTAGGGCCATAGGGGTCGAGTCACTATTCTCCTATTTTGAATTTCTATGTTACTGCAAATAAACCGAAATATGGGTCAGTATATTGAGTTTAACATTGTCTACCTTGGCCAGATTATAAATATGAAGGGAGACATAAGGCCAGAAATCTGTCGACGCATCAAGCTTGGCTGGCAAGCATTTGGGAAGAATTCAATATTTCAGATCAAAAATGCCAGTAAATCAGAAGAAAGCAGTATTTGATCACTGCATTCTTGCTGTGATGACGTATGGCTGCGAGAAATGGACACTGAACTCATTTACAGTAGGGAAACTTAGGACAGCACAGAGAGCCATGGAGAGATCAATGCTGGGCTATACAAGAAAGGGCAGATGACATTCGGTCTGTGACGAAGGTTAATGACATCTTAGCGAGAGTAGGTTCCTCGAAATGGCAGTGGGCTGGCCACATCGCAAGAAGAAAAGACAACAGATGGACGAAGCTAGTACTGGAGTGGAGTCCGAGAGAGCACCGGAGGCCTAGAGGAAGACCACCAGACAGATGGGACAAAGACATCGAGGAGACTGCTGGTAACACCTGGCAGAGAACTGACCAAGACCGTCCCACTTGGAGGAGACTGCTGAAAGCCTACCTGAATCCATGACTCGAAGAGGCTACATCATTTAGTGACTGAATTGAATGATGATGATGAGGATGAGGATGATGATGAGGAGGATGAGGATGATGATGAGGAGGATGAGGAGGATGATGAGGATGATGAGGATGATGAGGATGATGAGGAGGATGAGGATGATGAGGAGGATGAGGATGAGGATGAGGATGAGGATGAGGATGATGATGAGGATGATGATGAGGATGATGATGAGGATGATGATGAGGATGATGATGAGGATGATGATGAGGATGATGATGAGGATGATGATGAGGATGAGGATGATGAGGATGAGGATGAGGATATCGAGTTTATTAATATTTTCATATATACCCTCGGACTTCAGAGAGAATACAATAATTCTAATTCCAAAGAAAGCCTGTGTTGACAGATGTGAAAATTACCGAACAATCAGTTTAATAAGCCACAGCTGCAAAATACTAACGCGAATTCTTTACAGACGAATGGAAAAACTAGTAGAAGACGACTTCGGGGAAGATCAGTTTGGATTCCGTAGAAATGTTGGAACACGTGAGGCAATACTGACCCTACGACTTATCTTAGAAGGTAGACCAAGGAAAGGCAAACCTACGTTTCCAGCATTTGCAAAACCATTTGACAATCTTGACTGGAGTACTCTCTTTCAGATTCTGAAGGTGACAGGGCGGAAATACAGGGAGCGAAATGCTATTTACAATTTGTACGGAAACCAGATTGCAGTTATAAGAGTCGAGGGGCATGAAAGGCAAGCAGCGGTTGCGAAGGGAGTGAGACAGCGTCGTAGCCTCTCCCCGATGTTATTCAATCTGTATATTGAGCAAGCAGTCAAGGAAACAAAAGAAAAATTTGGTGTAGGTATTAAAATGCATGGAGAAGAAATAAATTTGAGGATCGCCGATTACATTGTAATTCTGTCAGAGACAGCAAAGGACCTGGAAAAGCAGTTCAACGGAATGGACAGTGTCTTGAAAGGAGGATATAAGATGAACATCAACAAACGCGAAACGATGACAATGGAATGTAGTCTAATTAACTCGGGTGATGCTGACGGAATTAGATTAGGAAATGAGACACTTAAAGTAGTAAAGGAGTTTTGCTATTTGGGGAACGAAATAACTGATTATGGTTAGAGAGGATATAAAATGTAGACTGGCTATGGCAAGGAAAGCGTTTCTGAAGGAGAGAAATTTGTCAATATCGAGTATAGATTTAAGTATTAAGAAGTCTTTTATGAAAGTATTTGTATGGAGTGTAGGCATGTGTGGAAGTTGTAATGGTCGCCTGGTCGTAGATATTGCTAATTGCTATAATCGCACTATTTCACTCCCATTTACGGAGCTTGTTAGCACTTGATGTTAGGTTGGCGCCATTAAAATGCATTGTGTTGTAGTAATCGCTGCTACTTGCTGGATCGCTGCTGTCTCTCGATGCTGATGCTGGCTCTAAATCTGGTTGTCTAGGGTTAAAAACATGAGGTCCTGTGTTTTTTATGTGCTTTTGATGATAAAGAACGAGCGAAACCAACAAATATGTAAACTTCAAATATTTATTACTCTGGTGGCCATCTTAATTCCACTGTCCACCAAAGACCATGACACAACACAAAGTAGTATTTTCTTTACATGTTCTTTGCATTGTTTATCCACCTCAAACAATAACACACAAACACACTTTACGAAAGTGACATTCCGACTGGTTTTTCGACCGTTCTTGCTGCTTGTATTTATAACATTGTCAAAGAACTACTAAAAAGAGATATAGTTTACAAGTCACATGTACATCTGTTATTATAATTAGTGCAGAAAAGTTATTAAATTGCATCGAGTGACATAATTTAACATGTTATTAAAATGACAGACAGATTTGTTGACTTGACAGAATAATTCTTTGTTACAAAAAGGCCGTTTTTTAGAAGTTTGTCAATTGACTTCTCTAATTTGCATAAATAAGTAAATAACATGAATTATTAAGAATTACATTGGTTTTCGTCTAAAACAGGATTGATTTCGTGAATACTGAGCGAAAACGCTCCTAGTGAACAAATAGGTTTCACTGGGTGATTTTTATTTAAGGAGATCCAAAATACCTAAGTTGGCCACTATTTTTCGTACTTCATATTAATTATTTAAGATGTTTTTACATGATGACATTTGCTGTATCAGTGATCAAGTGATATAAACTTTTGCGTGGGTTAGTTATTCAGTATAATTTAATGGGTTGACTGTTTATGCAGACATGTTATGCAATCGTTGTTAACATACACAATAACTTTTCTATAATCATAAATACTCGTTAAACTGGTTAAATTTGGAGGGTATCGCATACTTCGGTACAGTAAAGCCTTTAATATATTCTGTTACAAAGTGAAACATAATATGAAAGCACATTAACACTGTTGTAATACATTGCAGTGAACGATAGGAAAATGGACTCAGCATTTTTCGTAAAACATTTGTTTCTTTGAAAAAGAAATACGATCAAATAATCGTCAAATTTCGCTAAAAAAGGGTACTACACTGTCGTCATATTTTTCGTCAGATTTCAAGATGGCGGACGACTGCTTGTTTTAATGCGCTGCATTTGTTAATAGCAGAATTGCATTGTGTGTGTATTTGGGAGAAAAGCGGAAAAAAAGGAAAAGGAAACGTAATTGCATGAAGCCCAAGGTATTACGTCGAGATAATAAAAGCATTCAGCAAAATTTGTTAAGAGAGCTGCAAGTGGAGGAACTCAAGTGTTAATATATTAAAGTACTTACGCATGGATGATTTTAACACGGGTAATGTATCACGAAGCAAATACCGTCCGCACTGGCGGAATGTTACGTGATACCACGTACTTAGACGTTTGTGACTAATACAGCGCCATCTATCACAAAGCGAAAAAAGTGGTCCAACTAAAACGTTCATATTTCTTTACGTACTACACGAATATGTAATAAAAATGGGGGTTCGTATTTAAAAAAACGCATTTGATATCTGTTTGACCTATGGCAGCGCCATCTAGAGGGCCAACGATAGCGCCATCTGGGTCCCCCTTCAAGCTAGACGAGTTTTGTTCTTCGTAGTTTTTTCTTCTGATGCTTATTTTGTGAGATATTTGGCCCTGTCACTATCAATGGACCACCCTGTATAATATGAAAGCACATTAACACTGTTGTAATACATTGCAGTGAGCGATAGGAAAATGGCACTCAGCATTTTTGGTAAAACATTTGTGACCTCCGATAACGATAGAAGCTGAAGAAATGAAGTAAAATTTGCGCCACAGCCAGAACTTGAACCTGGGAGACCTGGCTTACGAAGGCAGGACTGGTAGCCATGACACCAGTGCAGCAGTGTAGGTAACACAGGTGCATGGAATTCCCAAGGTCATCGCCCTCCACCGATCGAGGTGTCAACGGCGGTTACCACGCTGGACCCACAGTCGGGAGGATCACAGTTCGAACCCGCGTCCGTCCATCCTGACGTAGGTTTCCCGTGATTTTGTTCGCAGCTCGTGGTCGTGCGGTAGCGTTCTCGCTTCCCACGCCCGGGTTCGATTCCCGGCGGGGTTAGGGATTTTCTCTGCCTCGTGATGACTGGGTGCTGTGTGATGTCCTTAGGTTAGTTAGGTTTAAGTAGTTCTAAGTTCTAGGGGACTGATGACCTCAGATGTTAAGTCCCATAGTGCTCAGAGCCATTTGAACCATTTCCCGTGATTTCCCTGAATCTCTTCAGGCAAAAGCCGGGATCGTTTCTTTGAAAGGGCACGCCCCCTTTCCTTTCGCATCCTTTCCTAATCCGGTGGAATCCATGACCTCACTGTTTGGTTCCCTCCCCCAGATCAACCAACCAACCAATCAATCCAATATCGTCCCTAACACAAATTTCAGTTCGTCTTCAGCTTATTTCCCCCTTCTTAAATCATCACTATTGCCAAAGCTGTTCGGTATTGGACTAGCACTGCAGTATTGGACATACCTGAAGTGTGAAAGATCCATAGATATCATCATCATCATCATCATCATCATTTACGCCTTTCAGCGTTCAGTCTGGAGCATAGCCCCCTTTTATAAATTTCCTCCATGACCCCTATTCAGTGCTAATATTGGTGCCTCTTCTGATGTTAAGCCTATTACTTCAAAATCATTCTTAACCGAATCCAGGTACCTTCTCCTCGGTCTGCCCCGACTCCTCCTACCCTCTACTGCTGAATCCATGAGTCTCTTGGGTAACCTTGCTTCTCCCATGCGTGTAACATGACCCCACCATCTAAGCCTGTTCGCCCTGACTGCTACATCTGTAGAGTTCACTCCCAGTTTTTCTTTGATTTCCTCATTGTGGACACCCTCCTGCCATTGTTCCCATCTACTAGTACCTGCAATCATCCTAGCTACTTTCATATCCGTAACCTCAACCTTGTTTATAAGGTAACCTGAATCCACCCAGCTTTCACTCCCATACGACAAAGTTGGTCGAAAGATTGAACGGTGCACAGATAACTTAGTCTCGGTACTGACTTCCTTCTTGTAGAAGAGAGTAGATCGTAGCTGAGCGCTCACTGCATTAGCTTTGCTACACCTCGCTTCCAGTTCTTTCACTATGTTGCCGTCCTGTGAGAATATGCATCCTAAGTACTTGAAACCGTCCACCTGTTCTAACTTTGTTCCTCCTATTTGGCACTCAATCCGTTTCTCTCTCTTTCCCACTGACATTACTTTCGTTTTGGGGATGCTAATCTTTATACCATAGTCCTTACATTTCAGATCTGGCTCTGAAATATTACTTTGCAAACTTTCAATCGAATCTGCCATCACAACTAAGTCATCCGCATATGCAAGACTGCTTATTTTGTGTTCACATATCTTAATCTCACCCAGCCAGTCTATTGTTTTCAACATATGATCCATAAATAATATGAACAACAGTGGAGACAGGTTGCAGCCTTGTCTTACCCCTGAAACTACTCTGAACCATGAACTCAATTTACCATCAACTCTAACTGCTGCCTGACTATCCACGTAAAGAGCTTTAATTGCTTGCAAAAGTTTGCCTCCTATTCCATAATCTCGTAGAACAGACAGTAACTTCCTCCTAGGAACCCGGCCATATGCCTTTTCTAGATCTGATATAATTAAATATTCATTGAGACATTTGTGTCTCAACTTTATCTGCAATAGTGATACAAGCAAGGGGACCCGGGCTCGAGTCCCGGCTGTGTTTTAGGGGTAGACAAAGTTGAGACTCATATGTCTCAATAAAATTTAATTATATTTGTGGTCTTGTCCAGCAGTGCAGTTAGCGTAATACTAATTTATGTATGTTACCAATTAAGGTCGGTAGGTAAGTTCCATATAAACTGGTTTACGAGTCAGGATTACGCGTTGCATTATGCATGTTTGAAACGTCCCCTTAGAAAAATTAATCAATGACTGTGCTGATAAACCTCTTACATTATTTTATTTTCAAACAGCTGAGCAGAACTGAACGTGCTCAGACATTTCTCACTTATTCTGATCAACACTAAATTGACACACAATATTTTTAGCGCAACGCAATCTGACTTTCAATAATCCCTACAAAAGAATGGCCCTGACTTACAATAACCTATACCTTTCGTCAATCACTTACCTCACAAAAATGTTCGTTACTCAAACTACTGCAATACAGCGAGCGCCAATACTCCCAGCTAAATAAGAGATTCTAACTACCTAAGTCACTAACTACTGATAGGCATAGTTAGCAAATGGAAGATTTTAACAGTGTTCAAAAGTTATAATATGTATATATCAGTTCATGACATCCAGCCTTACAAATTTACTGGGTCACTCCAGTTCGTCCGTTCTCAAAACTCCGCCATCTCTCTCCCCACATCCACCACCACTGCTGGCGGCTCACCTCCAACTGCGCAACGCTACGCGCTGTTCACATCCAGCTGCCCAACACTACAATGGCAGACAACAATGCAAACTGGGCGCTGATGACCACGCTGTTTAGCGCCCGTAAACTTCAAACACACACACACACACACACACACACACACACACACACACACACAACAATGCAAACTAACCACAGACTGCACACAGCACAGTCAGTGATTTTCATACAGAGCGCTATGTGACGTTACCAATAAGAAAACCTAAACAGCCTACTTACGTGTTTGCTGGAAGTAACTAAATCTTGGAGTAAACACCTTGGCCACAGTCAGCGTCTATCTACAGGAGTTTTGCGAACCGGAGTGATGCAAAACTTCTTTTTGATGTGTGTGTTATCCACCATTCTACACCTTTTTGACAATTTTGAATTAATAAAGTAACATTCTTTGTCGTTATGTTTCGCCTAATTAACACGTCCGACCCAAAACAGTGTGTGCTGCAGTCGTGTGGTATTGTCAGGTAGTAGGACGTGGAGATGCGTAGAAAATGTGACCGGAAATCAGAGCGACGAACTTGGCGATACAGTCGGTGTGGCATTGGGCGCATTACCCGTTAAGGTACGGAAAACTGGTGACCATGTAGGCCTTCAGAAAAATGCATCTAGGTCCAATATATTATTCACTTTTTCAGTTAAAACGTTTGTTTTGGTACACTATAATGTGTACATTTAAAGTGTTTAAGTGGTAAACTTGCTTCAAGAACCGTGATTTGGCGAAAATTGAAATTCACTTCTAGTGGCTGCTATACTCCCCTCCCCCCTCCCAACCACCGCTTTCGCCCCCGACCACTACCTGACAACCACTTTGTTAGGAGGACAAAGCAGGAGCATTTGAAATTGTCGGAATTGGTATCAGTAACAAAAAAAAAAAAAAAAGCAATTGCACAATTTGAGTTTGTCTGGTTTCGTGGAAATGGATACAAATGTGTGTCGTGTAAGTAAACACGGTTGTTTAAAGAAAGTGGACTGTGGTCCAGAGACAGTCTTGACTGGAGTACATGTGGACCTTGGCATCGAGACCAGCTGGCAGAGTCGTTGGCCGTACAGGTTACGGACATCCGGCAGTTTGCCGTATTGTAAAAACCAATACACTGTGAAAGATTTAAACATTACATAGCACATATTTTCTGATAGCGCAAAAAAAAAAAAAAATTCGCCAACACAAATACACTGTGGCTGACAGGAAATTCTGTTACAAAGTATGATTTTTTAAATTTTCGGTATTTTTTTTCAGACCTAATTTTTTTACTGTGGTACCTGGGTGCCAGTTCAAATATCAACATAGCCCAGTGACATAAATTTATTCTTCTCCATCTTTTTTTCCAGTTGCCGGTTGCCGATCCGTTCCTGGAGAAGGTCAACATCCAGGATCTTGGTAAGTAAAAACGCATCGCTTCATTATTGTGTGTGTGTGTGTGTGTGTGTGTGTGACGGGAGGGGGGGGGGGGAATGGGTGCGCATGCATGAGCAATAGATTGATATGATTCAAATATTTCATTAAAACTTTATATGCTGAATCCGTTTTTAAAGCTCGGCACACCGTATTTTGGCTGGAAACGTAGGGTCGGATGCTGTAAAGTGGAACAAGGTGTTCGTAATATGTCTGAGAAATGCGTATGATGTGTATTATTTGAATAGTCCTGATAATCTTTTACTCTAACAAGCAGTTGATTTGGCGTATGGCGTAGTACGTCACTTGACGTTATTAGTATACAATATAAACGTTAAGTATGCATATACACTCCTGCAAATTGAAATAAGAACACCGTGAATTCATTGTCCCAGGAAGGGGAAACTTTATTGACACATTCCTGGGGTCAGATACATCACATGATCACACTGACAGAACCACAGGCACATAGACACAGGCAACAGAGCATGCACAATGTCGGCACTAGTACAGTGTATATGCACCTTTCGCAGCAATGCAGGCTGCTATTCTCCCATGGAGACGATCGTAGAGATGCTGGATGTAGTCCTGTGGAACGGCTTGCCATGCCATTTCCACCTGGCGCCTCAGTTGGACCAGCGTTCGTGCTGGACGTGCAGACCGCGTGAGACGACGCTTCATCTAGTCCCAAACATGCTCAATGGGGGACAGATCCGGAGATCTTGCTGGCCAGGGTAGTTGACTTACACCTTCTGGAGCACGTTGGGTGGCACGGGATACATGCGGACGTGCATTGTCCTGTTGGAACAGCAAGTTCCCTTGCCGGTCTAGGAATGGTAGAACGATGGGTTCGATGACGGTTTGGATGTACCGTGCACTATTCAGTGTGCCCTCGACGATCACCAGTGGTGTACGGCCAATGTAGGAGATCGCTCCCTACACCATGATGCCGGGTGTTGGCCCTGTGTGCCTCGGTCGTATGCAGTCCTGATTGTGGCGCTCACCTGCACGGCGCCAAACACGCATACGACCATCACTGGCACCGAGGCAGAAGCGACTCTCATCGCTGAAGACGACACGTCTCCATTCGTCCCTCCATTCACGCCTGTCGCGACACCACTGGAGGCGGGCTGCACGATGTTGGGGCGTGAGCGGAAGACGGCCTAACGGTGTGCGGGACCGTAGCCCAGCTTCACGGAGACGGTTGCGAATGGTCCTCGCCGATACCCCAGGAGCAACAGTGTCCCTAATTTGCTGGGAAGTGGCGGTGCGGTCCCCTACGGCACTGCGTAGGATCCTACGGTCTTGGCGTGCATCCGTGCGTCGCTGCGGTCCGGTCTTAGGTCGACGGGCACGTGCACCTTCCGCCGACCACTGGCGACAACATCGATGTACTGTGGAGACCTCACGCCCCACGTGTTGAGCAATTCGGCGGTACGTCCACCCGGCCTCCCGCATGCCCACTATACGCCCTCGCTCAAAGTCCGTCAACTGCACATACGGTTCACGTCCACGCTGTCGCGGCATGTTACCAGTGTTAAAGACTGCGATGGAGCTCCGTATGCCACGGCAAACTGGCTGACACTGACGGCGGCGGTGCACAAATGCTGCGCAGCTAGCGCCATTCGACGGCCAACACCGCGGTTCCTGGTGTGTCCGCTGTGCCGTGCGTGTGATCATTGCTTGTACAGCCCTCTCGCAGTGTCCGGAGCAAGTATGGTGGGTCTGACACACCGGTGTCAATGTGTTCTTTTTTTCCATTTCCATGAGTGTAGAACGTACAAGGCATACCAGGAAGAAGAAAATACATATAATACGTAAAAGCACGAAGTATATGGGAACTCAGCTACAGCCCAGTGCCTCTGTTGCTGATGTGTTCCGTTGTGTTTTCGGTAGCAAGCAGTAACTCAGCTTAGCAATCGTGAACTACACAGTATGCGGTTAGTGCAGTGGCGCTTGCTAGACGCTGCCTTTTCCCCATCTTACAACGAGCCAGCATTTCTGCCACAGTTTGTTTTTCGAATTCTATTTTGTGTAGACCACATGTTGCGACGTTTGCTGAAGCCAAACGGCGTGGTGAGTTAACTGAGTACGAATCACAAGTTGAAGGAAGAAAAGTACTACTACTACTAAAGTTAGTTGCCGCCCTTGCCACAAGTTAGTAAGGAATGTGACTTTCCACGACTGGTGACCAATTAAGTCCTGTAAGTGGTCTAAACTAGTTATCATGTGTGACTATTTGCAATTGAACCTGTTCCAATAAATATTAAAAAAAAACACAGTTGTGGCGTGTCTCATCCCAGTATATCGTCCATTATCAGGTTATTTGAGCAAGCAGTAAAGGAAGCAAAAGAAAAGTTCGGAGTAGGCATTAAAATCCATGGAGAAGAAATAAAAAAATTAGGGTTCGCCGATGACATAGTAATTCTGTCAGAGGCAGCAAAGGACTTGGAAGAGCAGCTGCACGGAATGGACAGTGTCTTCAAAGAAGGATACAAGATGAACATCAACAAACGCAAAACGAGGACAATGGAATGTAGTCGAATTAAGTCAGGTGATGCTGAGGGAATTAGATTAGGAAATGAGACACTTAAAAGTAGTAAACGAATTTTGCTATTTGGGGAGGAAAATGACTCAAGATGGTCGATGTAGAGAGCATATAAAATGTAGACTGACAATGGCAAGGAAAGCGTTTCTGAAGAAGAGAAATTTGTTAACATCGAGTATAGATTTAAGTGTCAGGAAGTCGTTTCTGAAGGTATTTGTTTGGAGTGTAGCCATCTGTATGAAACATGGACGATAAACAGTTGAGGCAAGAAGAGAATAGAAGCTTTCGAAATGTGGTGGTACAGAAGAATGCTGAAGATTAGATGGGTAGATCACGTAACTAATGAGGAGGTATTGAATAAAATTGGGGAGAAGAGAAGTAAGTGGCACAACTTGACTAGAAGAAGGGATCGGTTGGTAGGACATCTCCTGAGGCATCAAGGGATCACCGATTTAGCACTGGAGGGCAGCGTGGAGGGTAAAAATCGTAGAGGGAGACCAAGAGATGAATACACTAAGGAGATTCAGAAGGATGTAGGCTGCAGTAGGTACTGGGAGATGAAGAAGCTTGCACAGGATAGAGTAGCACGGAGAGCTGCATCAAACCAGTCTCAGGACTGAAGACCACAACAACAACAACAACAAAAACAACATCAGGTTATTACGACTTGTAACTGTCATTGATGAGTACAAGCTACTTCGCAGTAAAGATTGTCATCTAGGTGGCAGAAGGGCACTGCGTTAATAACTGAATGAATTCAAAAACCAGTTTCTCCGTAGTTTTTAAATGAAACAATTCCGCTTGTGGTGCCGACCGGAGTGGCCGAGCGGTTCTAGGCGCGTCAGTCTGGAACCGCGCTACAGCTACGGTCGCAGGTTCGAATCCTGCCTCGGGCATGGATGTGTCCTTAGGTTAGTTAGGTTTAAGTACGAGGTGCATTAAAGTTCTAAGGCCTCCGATTTTTTTTCTCCAGACTGGAAAGAGATAGAAACATGCGCATTGTTTTAAAATGAGGCCGCGTTCATTGTCAATACGTCCCAGAGATGGCAGCACTCTACGGTAGATGGAATTTTACCGCCAGCGGCGAGAATGAGAACTGTTTTAAATACTTAAAATGGCGACGTTTTCCTTACTCGAACAGCGTGCAGTCATTCGTTTTCTGAATTTGCGTGGTGTGAAACCAATTGAAATTCATCGACAGTTGAAGGAGACATGTGGTGACGGAGTTATGGATGTGTCGAAAGTGCGTTCGTGGGTGCGACAGTTTAATGAAGGCAGAACATCGTGTGACAATAAACCGAAACAACCTCGGGCTCGCACAAGCCGGTCTGACGACACGATCGAGAAAGTGGAGAGAATTGTTTTGGGGGATCGCCGAATGACTGTTGAACAGATCGCCTCCAGAGTTGGCATCTCTGTGGGTTCTGTGCGCACACTCCTGCACGACGACCTGAAAATGCGAAAAGTGTCATCCAGGTGGTGCCACGAATGCTGACGGACGACCACACGGCTGCCCGTGTGGCACGTTGCCGAGCGATGTTGACGCGCAACGACAGCACGAGTGGGACTTTCTTTTCGTCGGTTGTGACAATGGATGAGACGTGGATGCCATTCTTCAATCCGGAAACAAAGCGCCAGTCAGCTCAATGGAAGCGCACAGATTCACCGCCGCCAAAAAAATTTCGGGTAACCGCCAGTGGTGAAAAAATGGTGGTGTCCATGTTCTGGGACAGCGAGGGCGTAATCCTTACCCATTGCGTTCCAAAGGACACTACGGTAACAGGTGCATCCTACGAAAGTGTTTTGAAGAACAAATTCCTTCCTGCACTGCAACAAAAACGTCCGGGAAGGGCTGCGCGTGTGCTGTTTCACCGAGACAACGCACCCGCACATCGAGCTAACGTTACGCAACAGTTTCTTCGTGATAACAACTTTGAAGTGATTCCTCGTGCTCCCTACTCACCTGACCTGGCTCCTAGTGACTTTTGGCTTTTTCCAACAATGAAAGACACTCTCCGTGGCCGCACATTCACCAGCCGTGCTGCTATTGCCTCAGCGATTTTCCAGTGGTCAAAACAGACTCCTAAAGAAGCCTTCGCCGCTGCCATGGAATCATGGCGTCAGCGTTATGAAAAATGTGTACGTCTGCAGGGCGATTACCTCGAGAAGTAACGCCAGTTTCATCGATTTCGGGTGAGTAGTTAATTAGAAAAAAAATCGGAGGCCTTAGAACTTGAATGCACCTTACAGTTCTAGGGAACTGATGACCTCAGATGTTAAGTCCAATAGTGCTCAGAGCCATTTTTTTGAACCGCTTTTGGCTGTTAAAACATTATTTATAGCGATTGCAGTTTCGACACGTGTTCGTTTTCGATCATTGTGGGATGTTGTAATCCAGAGGAGACGCTGCGTAGAAGCAGTTGCATCAGGTGTTGTGAACTGGTCTGCTGTCCCGTGTACTAAATACACAAATGGCCAGAATGAAACGAAACAGCTTGGACGAATAGAGATAGGACGTTCATATTCACAAGGACATGTACATTAGTACGTTCTGCAGAGATGATTAGCATTTCAGTCAACTCGGTTCACCATGTGTCCTGTTGCCTAAAGGGCACAGGATCCGCCATTAGCCCTGATAACTTGTTCCATGCGTGATGGTATCGACGCATATAGGTTCGTTTCGGAGCGTGCGGCAACCGTGGCGGGAAACACATCTGGCGTGTTTCGAGATGAGAGATACGTCCCGTGTGAGGGCGGATTAAGGGGGGATCTAGGAGTAAATACACGGATACAACTCCATAGAACATCGGAGTTTACGTCTTGCGATCGGAGCGTTTTATACTAGTCCCGTCGAGAGTCTTCATGCTGATGCTGGTGAATTGCCACTCACTTACCGGCGCGATATACTGCTTTTTTTCGGTATGCCTGTCGGCTACTGTCAATGCCCGACCACCCGTCTTATCGTTCCTTTTTTGACGACTCGCTCGACCGTCAATACGGGTTGTATGTCTCTGCGCCGCTACCCCCTGGAGTTCGCTTTCGTCGCCTCCTTCAACACCTTAATTTTTCACTCCCTGCAACCTTTCGAGTGGGCGAGAGCCAAACGCCAACAACTTGGCTCCAGGCTCAGGTCCGCGTTCACCTTGACCTCAGCTCGCTCCCAAAGGAGGTTACCCCCGGTTCGGTCTACAACTCCCGTTTTGTCGAACTTCGAACGAAGTTCATTAATGTGACCTTCATTTGTACAGGTGGCTCTAAGACCAATGACGGGGTCGGGTGTTCTTTTATTGTCGGGGCACAAAGTTTCAAATACCGACTCCGTGGCCATTGTTCGGTCTTCACAGCTGAGCTCTTTGCCCTCTACCAGGCTGTTCTTTACATCTGCCGCCACAGACATACTGCTTATGTCATCTGCTCCGATTCCCTGAGCGCCATCCAGAGCGTCAGTGATCCGTACCCGGCTCACACTTTCGTGCACCGGATCCGACGCTCTCTTCAGCAGCTGGTGGACGTCGGTTCTCCGGTTAGCTTTATGTGGGTCCCTGGCCATGTCGGTATCCCTGGGAACGAAGCTGCAGATGCCGCGGCCAAGGCTGCGGTCCTCCAGCCTCGGACAGCTTCTTGTTGTGTCCCTTCGTCAGATTTTAGCAGGGTCATTTGTCGGCGTATTGTGTCGCTGTGGCATGCCGATTGGGCTGCACTTACAGACAACAAGCTTCGGGCCTTAAAACCTCTTCCCGTGGCTTTGACGTCCTCCTCACGCCCTTCTCGGCGGGAGGAGGTCGTTTTAGCAAGGTTAAGAATTGGACACTGCCGGTTCAGCCATCGCCATCTGCTGACGGCTGCGCCGGCGCCGTTCTGCCCATGTGGGCACTTGGTGACGGTCCGCCACATTTTAACGTCCTGCCCGGATTTTAACACACTGCGTCTTGATCTTGGCCTGCCCTGTAGTGTAGATGCCATTTTAGCGGATGACCCACGAGCAGCTGCTCGCGTTCTTCATTTTATCAACTTGACCAACCTCTCTAAGGACCCTTGATTATGCTGTTTTTTTTTTTTTTTTTAATCCTATGCCTGTCAGTCTGTCTTTTATCGTGTTTTCCCTTTTAGTTGCTGTTTTAAACTTGTGCCTGGCGGTGCATTCCTAACGTAGTCTGGGCGCTAATGACTATTGAAGTTTTGCGGCCTAAAACCAAAAAAAAAAAAAAAAAAAAAAACGGATACACACACTGAAGCGCCAAAGTAGCTGGTATAGGCATGGCTATTCAAATACAGAGATACGTAAACAGGCTGAATACGGCTCTGCGGCGCAGTTGTTACATCGGTTACTGCTGCCACAATGGCAGGTTATCTGGATTTAAGTGAGTTTGGTGGTGGTGCTATAGTCGGCGCACGAGCGATGGGACACAGCATCTCCGAGGTAGCGATGGAGTGGGGATTTTCCCGTGCCACCATTTCACGATGGTACCCAGGAATCCGGTAAAACATCAAATCTCTTCGATTCCTGGTCTTCACTGTACACTCGTGAAATGGTCGTACCGGAAAATTCCCATTTCGTCGCTATCTCGGAGATGCCGTGTCCCATTCCTCCTGCGCTGACAATAATACGAAATTCAAACTCAGTTAAAACTTGATGATGTTCCATTGTAGCAGCAGTAAACGATCTGACAACTCCACCAGACACTTGACGTCTTATACACTCCTGGAATTGTAAAAAAGAACACATTGACACCGGTGTGTCAGACCCACCATACTTGCTCCGGACACTGCGAGAGGGCTGTACAAGCAATGATCACACGCACGGCACAGCGGACACACCAGGAACCGCTGTGTTGGCCGTCGAATGGCGCTAGCTGCGCAGCATTTGTGCACCGCCGCCGTCAGTGTCAGCCAGTTTGCCGTGGCATACGGAGCTCCATCGCAGTCTTTAACACTGGTAGCATGCCGCGACAGCGTGGACGTGAACCGTATGTGCAGTTGACGGACTTTGAGACAGGGCGTATAATGGGCATGCGGGAGGCCGGGTGGACGTACCGCCGAATTGCTCAACACGTGGGGCTTGAGGTCTCCACAGTACATCGATGTTGTCGCCAGTGGTCGGCGGAAGGTGCACGTGCCCGTCGACCTGGGACCGGACCGCAGCGACGCACGGATGCACGCCAAGACCGTAGGATCCTACGCAGTGCCGTAGGGGACCGCACCGCCACTTCCCAGCAAATTAGGGACACTGTTGCTCCTGGGGTATCGGCGAGGACCATTCGCAACCGTCCCCATGAAGCTGGGCTACGGTCCCGCACACCGTTAGGCCGTCTTCCGCTCACGCCCCAACACCGTGCAGCCCGCCTCCAGTGGTGTCGCGACAGGCGTGAATGGAGGGACGAATGGAGACGTGTCGTCTTCAGCGATGAGAGTCGCTTCTGCCTCGGTGCCAATGATGGTCGTATGCGTGTTTGGCGCCGTGCAGGTGAGCGCCACAATCAGGACTGCATACGACCGAGGCACACAGGGCCAACACCCGGCATCATGGTGTGGGGAGCGATCTCCTACACTGGCCGTACACCACTGGTGATCGTCGAGGGGACACTGAATAGTGCACGGTACATCGAAACCGTCATCGAACCCATCGTTCTACCATTCCTAGACCGGCAAGGGAACTTGCTGTTCCAACAGGACAATGCACGTCCGCATGTATCCCGTGCCACCCAACGTGCTCTAGAAGGTGTAAGTCAACTACCCTGGCCAGCAAGATCTCCGGATCTGTCCCCCATTGAGCATGTTTGGGACTGGATGAAGCGTCGCCTCACGAGGTATGCACGTCCAGTACGAACGCTGGTCCAACTGAGGCGCCAGGTGGAAATGGCATGGCAAGCCGTTCCACAGGACTACATCCAGCATCTCTACGATCGTCTCCGTGGGAGAATAGCAGCCTGCATTGCTGCGAAAGGTGGATATACACTGTACTAGTGCCGACATTGTGCATGCTCTGTTGCCTGTGTCTATGTGCCTGTGGTTCTGTCAGTGTGATCATGTGATGTATCTGACCCCAGGAATGTGTCAATAAAGTTTCCCCTTCCTGGGACAATGAATTCACGGTGTTCTTATTTCAATTTCCAGGAGTGTATACGCTTTGCCGACCGCAGCGCCGTATTCTGCCTGTTTACATCTCTCTCTGTACTGGAAGACGCGTGCCTGTACCAGTTTCTTCGGCGCTTCAGTGTATATACTCTATTGACGTCTTCGCTGATGTCGGACAATAATAAAAGGCAGCAAAGAGCCACAGTCCGGCAGAAAACGGGCCGGTACCACTGCGAAGTGGTCGATGGGAGACGGTTTTTACGTCATTTGTAGGACGACTTATTGTGAAACATGCTGCAGATCTGGTGGCAGAAGTAGTTTCAACATTATTCACGAGTTGAGGGTGTCTACAATGAGGAAATGAAAGAAAAACTGGGAATGAATGTAGCAGTCGGGGCGAACAGGCTTAGATGGCGGGGTCATCTTACACGCATGGGAGAAGCAAGGTTACCTGAGAGACTCATGGGTTCAGCAGTAGAGGGTAGGAGGAGTCGGGGCAGACCAAGGAGAAGATACCTGGATTCGGTTAAGAATGATTTTGAAGTAATAGGCTTAACATCAGAAGAGGCACCAATGTTAGCACTGAATAGGGGATCATGGAGGAACTGTATAAGGGGGCCACACACACACACACACACACACACACACACACACACACACACACACACACACACACACACACAGAGTCCTGGGATTGTCTCTCTGGCGGGCAGGTTGTTGTCTGCCATTATAAGCATAGAGTAAATATCTCTGCAGTGAGCATTCACACGCACAGAACAGATTTTGTGTTGTCAGCATACATTGCCGGCCTGGTCACGTGATCTCGGGACGTCGTGTGTTTGTCCGTATAGCGCCATGTATATTAAGAATGTCACTACATCCCTAGTACAGACGGATTCTTTTCGTACGTGTCGTGGATTATTTGTATACGTTGCGCAGACATTTTAACAGTATCCATTTGATACCCGGCATAAACCAGCTACGTAACTTTTAAGGGCAAGTGATACTGCATTGTGCATCTTTGCGACAGGTGTCACAGTTCAGATGCACTCGATTTTTGGTAGTTTTCGGTACGATACGGCACTTTATAGTATTACAGGGCCTGACGTACATTTTTGCAGTGATGGTCTCGCAAAACGACTTGACAGTACGCTAGTACTTTTGTAAGTATCCGAAAAACACCGAATTTGCCACACATTAGCGATTATTTCCCTCTTTTTTTCTGCTATTTCTGCGTATTTATTTTCTCGCTTTCGCGACCTAAAGAACAATTTTTCTTACTGGTGACACTTTGAAGTGTTTGTTTAACGCATTTTACGTACTTGCTCCCAGTTTATTAAATAAATAGTAGACTGCAAATACAGTTGGTCATGTAACACTCAACCCATATAATACCATTACGGGAAGTGGAAAGTGACACAAATGAAAGAGTTTGGGGACATGTTCGCAGGAGAGCTTCTGCAAAGTTTGGAAGGTAGGAGACGAGGTACTGGCAGAAGTAAAGCTGTGAGTACCGGGCGTGAGTCGTGCTTCGGTAGCTCAGTTGGTAGAGCACTTGCCCGCGAAAGGCAAAGGTCCCGAGTTCGAGTCTCGGTCGGGCACACAGTTTTAATCTGCCAGGAAGTTTCATGTTTACTAATGTTTTACGCTTCTTAATGAAAATAAATAGAAGGCAAAATACACCAAAGAAGATGAATGTGTACTTTGATTAGCTACACAATTTTTTTTATTTGATTTGTGAAGAAAATGTATTTAAGCCGAATGGAGAAATTGGTAGTAGGTGCTGTGGAAAATTAAAAATATTTGGTATAGCATCTACCTTCAGCCACACACGTCTAAATTTTTCTCTGTCTAAACATTCCTCTTCAAAGTGTTTTGAACATACTTTGGAATATTTTGTGGGGACAAAATTACTCCTCCTCATTTTCTGGAGCCAGATCTTTACTCGTTGTTCGGGAAACTAAAATATAAATCACACATAATCATTCTCCATGTTCTAGACACACTTAACATGGTCTCCTACTGTAACTTCATAGCCGGTCGGAGTGGCCGTGCGGTTCTAGGCGCTACAGTCTGGAACCGAGCGACCGCTACGGTCGCAGGTTCGAATCCTGCCTAGGACATGGATGTGTGTGATGTCCTTAGGTTAGTTAGGTTTAATTAGTTCTACGTTCTAGGCGACTGATGACCTCAGAAGTTACGTCGCATAGTGCTCAGAGCCATTTGAACCATTTTTTTGTAACTTTATAGTAAACAAAAAGGTTTCGACAGACATTTTATACGAAGACAATGACAGACTCCCACTCTATTAAATTTATCTGTCTCCCGTCTTTCAATTCTATATACATAATCGACAAGTCACTTGATAAATGCATGGAGGATAGTATTTGCTGAAACAACTAACGATTCCCTTTCCTGTTCCACTAGCAAATTTACGAGAGGAAGCGATTGTTTGTAAGCTTTTGTACGGGCCATAATATCTGTTATATAGTCACAAAATCGTAGAAAAATAGGTCTACAGAATCAAGACTTAATCATAATGCGTCTCGAAATTTTTAAACATAGTACCCGTGAAAAGTTACTATCCCTCCTTTCACACATTTTTCTTCGTTTCCGTAGCAACAACAGTAATTCACCATCGCTATTACACTATCAACAAATGATGGAAACACAACAAAACCCTTGGGATTATGAACTACAAACTCTGCGGAAAGCATATACGCACAGCGAAGTCCCGAAAACACGTGACAATCCTGGTTTAATGTTGACAACATGCGCAGGACGCCATGCTCACTCCAGATATGTTTACTCTATTATGATTGGAAGGCGCGATCGCGACCTCGGCCTTGCTTTGTTTGTTGCCACAGCTCCAGCGCCGCTTCTAATCTTAGCAGTTGGCAGCCGTGTGGGAGGGGAGTTCCCGCAGTGACGGATGGACGGAACCCAGTCCGCTGCTGGCGCCGAACCAACCATCTGGTGCGGTCGCACGCAAATAGCCGTCCCGACGGAACCGTGCACTTAGCACCTGGCCCAGCAGAGGTTGGCCAGCTTGTTCTGGAATGAAGGGGTATGACGGGGTGAGTGGGTGGGGGAGGGGGAGGGGGAGGGGTAGCGCGCCGCCGAGCGAGCGGTTTCGCCACCGGGCAGTATCCGACGGGCCTCCGGGGTGGCCGCGACGACGCGAACGTAGACGCCGCGTTTCGCGCGTGAACCTACCAGCAGTACGTGGCGCCCGTTTGTGTGTGTGTGTGTCTTCTGTCACTCTGTGTGTGTCCCGCGGCAGTTTCAGTGCACCAGCTCCCACCAGTGACGTGTCTGACTACTCTCGTAACTGAAGACGTGCTGACGTCCGAAGCGCACCGTCTCCACTCCTCATACAGGCCGGCCACAAACGATGCATCCGCTTTCAGAGCTGTCTATACTTTCCAAAGTGTTACTTGTACAAGTATGATTGACGTACGAGTAGAACCGTAAACTCCGCGAGTTGGCGTTGAGCCTTCCACAAAAGTTCTAAGAGTGCCGCCCCCCCCCCTCCCCCCTTCCTGGTCATACGTCCAAGCGAAATTACAGATCGTTCCATACCTTACGTAGCGACCTCCTGCCAATGCTCGTTGTTGTGGTCTTCGAGTCCCGAGACTGGTTTGATGCAGCTCTCCATGCTACTCTATCCTGCGCAAGCTTCTTCATCTCGCAGTACCTACTGCAACCTACATCCTTCTGAATCTGCTTAGTGTATTCATCTCTTGGTCTCCCTCTACGATTTTTACCCTCCACACTGCCCTCCAATGCTAAATTTGTGATCCCTTGATGCCTCAGAATATGTCCTACCAACCGATCCCTTCTTCTAGTCAAGTTGTGCCACAAATTTCTCATATCTCCAATTCTATTCAATACCTACTCATTAGTTATGTGATCTACCCATCTAATCTTCAGCATTCTTGTGTAGCACCACATTTCGAAAGCTTCTATTCTCTTCTTGTCCAAACTATTTATCGTCCACATTTCACTTCCATACACGGCTACACTCCACACAAATACTTTCAGAAACGACTTCCTGACACTTAAATCTATACTCGATGTTAACAAATTTCTCTTCTTCAGAAACGCTTTCCTTGCCATTGCCAGTCTACATTTTATATCCTCTCTACTTCGACCATCATCAGTTATTTA
Source organism: Schistocerca cancellata (assembly GCF_023864275.1). Taxonomy (NCBI): domain Eukaryota; kingdom Metazoa; phylum Arthropoda; class Insecta; order Orthoptera; family Acrididae; genus Schistocerca; species Schistocerca cancellata. Next base: position 14,532,105 of record NC_064636.1, read on the forward strand.
GCTCCCCAAATAGCAAAACTCCTTTACTGCTTTAAGTGTCTCATTTCCTAACCTAATTCCCTCAGCATCCCCCGACTTAATTAGACTACATTCCATTATCCTCGTTTTGCTTTTGTTGATGTTCATCTTATATCCTCCTTTCAAGACACTGTCCATTCCGTTCAACTGCTCTTCCAAGTCCTTTGCTGTGTCTGACAGAATTACAATGTCATCGGCGAACCTCAAAGTTTTTATTTCTTCTCCATGCATTTCAATTCCTACTCCGAATTTTTCTTTTGGTTCCTTTACTGCTTGCTCAATATACAGATTGAATAACATCAGGGAGAGGCTACAACCCTGTCTCACTCCCTTCCCAACCACTGCTTCCCTTTCATGTCCCTCCACTCTTGCAACTACTGTCTCCTATCTCTACAAATGGTAAGCCGCATTACGCTCCCTGTGTTTTAGTCCTGCCACCTTCAGAATTTGAAAGATAGTATTCAAGTCAGCATTGTCAAAAGCTTTATCTAGGTCTACAAATGCTAGGAACGTAGGTTTGCCTTTCGTTAATTTTATTCTAAGATAAGTCGTAGGGTCAGTATTGCCTCACGTGTTCCAATATTTCTACGGAATCCAACCTCATCTTCCCCAAGGTCGGCTTCTGCCGGTTTTTCCATTCGTCTGTAAAGAATTCGCGTTAGTATCTTGCAGCTGTGACTTACTAAACTGAATGCACGCTACAGCAGATAAACCTCTGGCATACCGCAACACATGCGAGTCTTTTAATGCTTTGTCCCCACTCTGTCAACGCGCTGCGCTCGCAACGCCATCTGGTGGACACGATGCAAACTAGACGACTCGGCGGTTGTATTGATGCATCATTCATATTTTTCCACGTGTAATATTTTGGAAAATGTAGAAGTTGGGAAACGAATGAATCATTTACAGTAGCGCTGTATAGTGCAGGTAGATACACAGTCCGTGGCGTTGTTTATGTTTATTCGGGTTACCGGTTTGGAACTTTTATCCAATTACTGCGAAGCGCAGCTCGTAGCCGAGGTGAAGGCAACTGTAATTCAATCTGTCCAACTTCCAATGCAGCTCTCACCCACCTTTCACGCTGATAAGAATCAGCAGCACGCAGTAATTGTGAACTGGATGTCGGGACGAGCTGTAACAAACTTGGTTTGTTTGCGTGGCTATTATGCGCAACGAGTATGTAAATATTCGATTTAAAAATTGAAACGCATTTTTCTCTTGTTGCAGTCCGTATTTACTTTATGTTCCAGACTATTTTTGCCTTTAATATCAAGTGGCTTTAATCTGGAGTAATAGAGTTTTGTTTGTACGTGCCATATTGGTACTTACATGTAACTTCCTGGCAGATTAAAACTGTGTGCTCGACCGAGACTCGAACTCGGGACCTTTGCCTTTCGCGGGCAAGTGCTCTACCATCTGAGCTACCGAAGCACGACTCACGCCCGGTACTCACAGCTTTACTTCAGCCAGTATCTCGCCTCCTACCTTCCAAACTTTACAGAAGCTCTCCTGCGAACCTTGCAGAACTAGCACTCCTGAAAGAAAGGATATAGCGGAGACATGGCTTAGCCACAGCCTGGGGGATGTTTCCAGATGGTAGAGCACTTGCCCGCGAAAGGCAAAGGTCCCGAGTTCGAGTCTCGGTCGGGCACACAGTTTTAATCTGCCAGGAAGTTTCATATCAGCGCATACTCCGCTGCAGATTGAAAATCTCATTCTGGTACTTATGCGTTTGCAAAACAGTAGGCAGATCGTATTAAATTAATGCGTACAGTTACTCATTTTTCCGACCGAAATCTTCGTTTCGTTTCGTTCCTCATAGGCCGCACTGCCACTTTATACTTATGAAACATTGACTCATTTTTACGTCACGGTCTTATTGTTTCGTAGTTTTGATATTTCGTAAAACTAACTCCTGTGGAACATCATTACTGGTCTGGTTATTCTTCGGGAAATATTAACACGCCAAGAAAAAGAAAAACAAAAAAGACTTTCGCACACACACACACACACACACTAGAGAGAGAGAGAGAGAGAGAGAGAGAGAGAGAGAGAGAGAGATAGAGATATGCGCCATTTACTTCGTTAGGATGGAAACACACAAACTAATCAGAATAGAGACACCAACTCGGCACTCAGTTTCGACACATATCGCCCACAGTTCTTCGGAGGAAAATCTGCATTCAGTGCTAGATCATTAGTGCTGCTCTACAGCAGTTAGCGTATGAAACATGCGAAGGAGAAAACGAAAAGGCAGCGACGTGAGAATGTGTTGGTGTTTCTTACAAGTGAGGAGAGAGAGAGTGCCACATATAGCGCGAAAAATAAATTTCAGGAGCATATACGAATAACAGTAAGCAGGAGTTTATTAATGTAAAAAATTACGATGTGTTCTTGCAGACTCAAGCGACGCATGAAAATTTGTAGCAATGCCGCGATTCGAACTGGGGTCTTCTGCTCATTAGATGAGCTAGCCACTACGCCACCCTCGCACACTGGCTTTGCGCAACTGCACGCACCCCCCCCCCTCCCCCCACTCGCCAGTTGACTAGCTCATCCAGTGAGCAGAAGACCCCAGTTCGAATCGCAGCATTGCCACAAATTTTCATGCGTCACTTCATCCTGCATATACAGGGTGGTCCATTGATCGTGACCGGGCCAAATATCTCACGAAATAAGCGTCAAACAAAAAAAACTACAAAGAACGAAACTCGTCTAGCTTGAAGGGGCAAACCAGATGGCGCTATGGTTGGCCCGATACATTGCATTTTTTTAAAATAGCAACCCCCATCTTTATTACATATTCGTGTAGTAGGTAAAGAAATACGAACGTTTTACTTGGACAACTTTTTTCGATTTGTCATAGATCGCGCTGTAATAGTCACATATGGCTCACAATTTTAGACCAACAGTTGGTAACGGGTAGGTTTTTTAAATTAAAATACAGAACGCAGGTACGTTTGTACATTTTATTTCGGTTGTTCCAATGTGATACATGTACCTTTGTGAACTTATCGTTTCTGAGAACGCATGCTGTTACAGCGTTATTACCTGTAAATACCACACTAATGCAATAAATGCTCAAAATGATGTCCGTCAACCTCAATGCATTTGGCAGTACGTGTAACGGCATTCCTCTCAACAGCGAGTAGTTCGCCTTCCGTAATGTTCGCATATCCTTCGACAATGCGCTGACGCATGTTGCCAGGCGTTGTCGGTGGTTCACGATAGCAAATATCCTTCAACTTTTCCCACAGGAAGAAATCCGGGGACGTCAGATCCGGTGAACGTGCGGGCCACGGTATGGTGCTTCGACGACCAATCCACCTGTCACGAAATATGCTATTCGCTTCAACCGCACGCGAGCTATGTACCGGACATCCATCATGTTGGAAGTACATCGCCATTCTGCCATGCAGTGAAACATCTTGTAGTAGCATCGGTAGAACATTACGTAGGAAATCAGCCTACATTGCATCATTTAGATTGCCATCGATAAAATGGGGGCCAATTATCCTTCCTCCCATAATGCCGCACCATACATTAACCCGCCAAGGTCGCTGATGTTCCATTTGTCGCAGCTATCGTGGATTTTCCGTTGCCCAACAGTGCATATTATGCCGGTTTACGTTACCGCCGTTGGTGAACGACGCTTTGTCGCTAAATAGAACGCGTGCATACAATCTGTCAGCATCCCGCAATTTCTCTTGTTCCCAGTGGCAGAACTGTACACGACGTTCAAAGTCGTCGCCATGCAATTACCGGTGCACAGAAATATGGTACGGGTGCAATCGACGTTGATGCAGCAAACCGACGATTTTGAGATTCCCGATTCTCGCGCAATTCGTCTGCTACTGATGTGCGGATTAGCCGCGACAGCAGTTAGAACACCTACTTGGGCATCACCATTTGTTGCAGGTCGTGGTTGACGTTTCACATATGGCTGAACACAACCTGTTTCCTTAAATTACGTAGCTATCCGGCGAAGGTCCGGACACTTGGATGATGTCGTCCAGGATACCGAGCGCCATACATAGCACACGCCCGTTGGGCATTTTGATCACAGTAGCCATACATCAACACGATATCGACGTTTTCCGCAATTGGTAAACGGTCCATTTTAACACAGGTAATGTGTCGCGAAGCAAATACCGTCCGCACTGACGGAATGTTACGTGATACCACGTACTTTCACGTTTGTGACTATTACAGCGCCATCTATCACAAGCGAAAAAAGTGGTGCAAGTAAATCATTGATATTTATTTACGTACTACAAGAATATGTAATAAAAATGGGGGTTCCTATTTAAAAAAAATGCAGTTGATATCCGTTTGACCTATGGCAGCGCCATCTAGCGCTCCAACCATAGCGCCTTCAAGCTAGACGAGTTTCGTTCTTCGTAGTTTTTTCGTTTGATGCTTATTTCGTGAGGTATTTGGCTAGGTCACTATCAATGGACTACCTAGATACATCGCAGATTCTCCAGACTTGAAAAGGTTTCTGGAATCATATAGTTTCATTTGCAAAAAAAATTGACTCGAAGTTTTTTCTGTACATATAGCATTTGGATTCAGTAGAAATGTTGGAACACGTGAGGCAATACTGACCCTACGACTTATCTTAGAAGAAAGATTAAGGAAAGGAAAGCCTACGTTTCTAGCATTTGTAGACTTAGAGATGGCTTTTGACAATGTTGACTGGAACACTCTCTTTCAGATTCTAAAGGTGGCAGGGGTAAAATACAGGTAGCGAAAGGCTATTTACAATTTGTACAGAAACCAGATGGCAGTTATAAGAGTCGAGGGACATGAAAGAGAAGCAGCGGTGGGGAAGGGAGTAAGACAGGGTTGTAGCCTCTCCCCGATGTTATTCAATCTGTATATTGAGCAAGCAGTAAAGGAAAATAAAAGAAAAATTCGGAGTAAGAATTAAAATCCAAGGAGAAGAAATAAAAACTTTGAGGTTCGCCGATGACATTGTAATTCTGTCAGAGACAGCAAAGGACCTGGAAAAGCAGTTGAACGGAATGGACAGTGTCTTGAAAGGAGGATATAAGATGAACATCAACAAAAGCAAAACAGGGATAATGAAATGTAGTCGAATTGAATCGGGTGATGCTGAGGGAATTAGATTAGGAAATGGGACACGTAAAGTAGCAAAGGAGTTTTGTTATTTGGGGAGCAAAATAACTGATGATGGTCGAAGTAGAGAGGATATAAAATGTAGACTGGCAATGGCAAGGAAAGCGTTTCTGAATAAGAGAAATTTGTTAACATCGAGTATAGATTTAAGTGTCAGGAAGTCATTTCTGAAAGTATTTGTATGGAGTGTAGCCATGTATGGAAGTGAAACATGGACGATAAATAGTCTGGACAAGAAGAGAATAGAAGCTTTCGAAATGTGGTGCTACAGAAGAATGCTGAAGATTAGATGGGTAGATCACATAACTAATGAGGAGGTATTGAACAGAATTGGGGAGATGAGAAATTTGTGGCGCAACTTGACTAGAAGAAGGGATCGGTTGGTAGGACATGTTCTGAGGCATCAAGGGATCACCCATTTGGGACTGGACGGAAGCGTGGAGGGTAAAAATTGTAGAGGGAGAGCAAGAGATGAATACAGTAAGCAGATTCAGAAGGATGTAGGCTGCAGTAGGTACTGGGAGATGAAGAAGCTTGCACAGGATAGAGTAGCATGGAGAGCTGCATCAAACCAGTCTCTGGACTGAAGACCACAACAACAACATAGCATACGAAAAGAAAAATGTAATATCCGATGTTAATTCGATTGCAAGTGGCCTAATGTAAAATTCACTACTCATCTGCGACATAAAATAATTCAGATTGCAACAAGAATAGGACGTTTCACTTTTATAAAACGAATGCCTGTTGCAAAACATTTTTATCTTGGAAAGTCTTCCATTGGTCCGTCTTTGCGTATAAGAACAATACGGGATTGTGGGTCTGCCATGATGCAAAACACTTTTGTTATTTATTTATTCCCAAAGTAGTTTCAGCGACAAATATTGTCATCATCAGTGGGGTCTTTAATTCTAAAACGCGCAGAAATAAGATACTTATAAAACGTTGTAAAACACTACCCCATGTGCACTGTTTGATTCCTGGCATTGTTTCCTGTGAATAATTCGGTATTAAATGATGATAATAAGTGAGGTATTATGACATTATGCACGCGAAACAATATCCGGTATCATACAGTACCCATGTGGTAATGTTCTGCAATGTCTTATAAGTATGCTTTTCTGCATGTTTTAGAATCAAAGAACCCACAGATGACGGCGATATTTGTCGCTGAAACTAGTGTTGGAATAAGTGAATAATTAACAAAAGTGTTATGCATCAAGGCCGACCCACAAGCCCATATTGTGGTTTAGCTGTTAGAAATTTCGATAACAGTAATGAAAGTAAACATCAGGAAATCTTTCCAGTCGCTTAAAATACTGTGCCAACGGGGAGGTGGGTGTCAATATTTCCCCCTCGACATGTGGTGTGTTTGGTCATCAGCTGCCATTTCGGTCCTTTTGCATATTGCATATCTCTCTCTCTCTCTCTCTCTCTCTCTCTCTCTCTCTCTCTCTCTCCTCTCTCTCTCGTGTGTGTGTGTGTGTGTGTGTGTGTGTGTGTGTGTGTGTGTCCACAACCGTTCCAGTCTTAATCTGTCGTATTAAAACTGTATGGTGAGCGGGGATTCGAACCCGGTACCTTTGCATGCATTTCGGGGTCAAGGCGCTTACTTTTGATTTCTTTCTCTTTGGTCTGAACCATTCGCTGGTTGAGCTATGCGTGTGCGAGTCACGACCTCCCGCCCCCCTCCCCCCCCCCCTCCGGCTTTGTTTCGGTCTCTGGCTGCTGCGTCGTAGTTCCCAAAGTGGATAGCTTAGTCAGTGAGATCAGTGACCATGAGATGAGACGGAAGGTCTCAGATCGTAACCCGGTCCGCCCCCATACAGTTTTCTATTTACTGCGGGAGGAAGTGTCAGATCGGCGCAACAGAGCGGAAGGTCGACTCTGGATCGCATTCACAGACTGCGTGCAATACGGGAAGCTGCTCGCTTATGTGCCACTGCGGCAGTGGTAAGGAGAGCGAAGAAAGTTGTTTACGCCCTCTAACGAAGTACGTTTGTTCAGAGAAGACGCTAATCGTCCACGCGTTGCAGTTACGTTGTAACCTCCCCACAAAAATTTAAAATAAATATTATGAATAATGATTCTAATTTAGTGTAACCTCCAAACAAAATTCTTTCTCATTTGACCTCCCTCACAAAATTCTTTCTGATTTGTAACCCCCCTACAAAATTCTTTTCACATTAACCTCCACACAAAATTCTTTCTGATTTAATCTAAACTCAAAATTCATCCACTTTTAGCGTAACCTCACAACAGAAAAATTCCTAAACCTCTCAATAGTAAAAATTACAATTATGTCGTTCACATTCAGTGTAACATCCCAATAAAAAAAAATAAATTCAGTAACCTGGTAATAAAACAATGTAACTAACCTCTCAATTAAATTGTCGCTCACTTATGACTTTTCAATAATTCACTGTGAATTTAACCTGGTAAATTTTGGACGACAGCAGTGCTGCGTCATGGCCGTGAAACATCATTCTGAATATAAAAAAAAGGAAAAATTCTTACCTCAATAAAGTCGCCGGATACATCTGCTCTTACAATAAATTTTTCCGGCACAGCCCTGTGCAATGCTGGCCGACCCATCTGTCATTTATGAAAGGGAGCAACTGATTTTTCTGCTGCAATAATCGGGATGATAATTGATGGGAGAAATTAGTAAATTCTTTAAATTGAAATGAATGGTTGTTAAAAGTTACTCTTTATGAGAAAGATTATTATTACTAGATTTTAAAATCTTTTACATGGGACTTGAGATAACATTACTAGATATGCGCGAGGCTGCTTTTTACCTTGTACAGTAATACTCAGGCTCCGGCATCGCTGCACCGCGACCGGCCCAGCCAACAGGATACACCAGACCAGACCAGAGCAGACTGCAGACTAGCAACAACTTACTGCTACAGCTACACAGTTCCTACTGCAGTCAACACTGCTCTCTGGTCAGAGATTCTCTTACACCTTGCCTACTGCAGGCAGCGCATGAGCAATACATCGAAATTACATCTGCTCGGACCTCTTTCAACATGTTCAGTCGGATCCTAAGCACAAACTGTGAAGGGTTTATCACCGTTGTATCAGCTGGTCGTTTCGACTAAGAGGAACCTGTGCTTGCCATGTGGCTGGTCACAGACTAATAAGTACCGTTTGCTATAGCCAGATTACGTCGTGACCGTATAAGAATGAAAAAGTACGTGCACTGCGAAATACACTCCTGGAAATGGAAAAAAGAACACATTGACACCGGTGTGTCAGACCCACCATACTTGCTCCGGACACTGCGAGAGGGCTGTACAAGCAATGACCACACGCACGGCACAGCGGACACACCAGGAACCGCGGTGTTGGCCGTCGAATGGCGCTAGCTGCGCAGCATTTGTGCACCGCCGCCGTCAGTGTCAGCCAGTTTGCCGTGGCATACGGAGCTCCATCGCAGTCTTTAACACTGGTAGCATGCCGCGACAGCGTGGACGTGAAACGTATGTGCAGTTGACGGACTTTGAGCGAGGGCGTATAGTGGGCATGCGGGAGGCCGGGTGGACGTACCGCCGAATTGCTCAACACGTGGGGCGTGAGGTCTCCACAGTACATCGATGTTGTCGCCAGTGGTCGGCGGAAGGTGCACGTGCCCGTCGACCTGGGACCGGACCGCAGCGACGCACGGATGCACGCCGAGACCGTAGGATCCTACGCAGTGCCGTAGGGGACCGCACCGCCACTTCCCAGCAAATTAGGGACACTGTTGCTCCTGGGGTATCGGCGAGGACCATTCGCAACCGTCTCCATGAAGCTGGGCTACGGTCCCGCACACCGTTAGGCCGTCTTCCGCTCACGCCCCAACATCGTGCAGCCCGCCTCCAGTGGTGTCGCGACAGGCGTGAATGGAGGGACGAATGGAGACGTGTCGTCTTCAGCGATGAGAGTCGCTTCTGCCTTGGTGCCAATGATGGTCGTATGCGTGTTTGGCGCCGTGCAGGTGAGCGCCACAATCAGGACTGCATACGACCGAGGCACACAGGGCCAACACCCGGCATCATGGTGTGGGGAGCGATCTCCTACACTGGCCGTACACCACTGGTGATCGTCGAGGGGACACTGAATAGTGCACGGTACATCCAAACCGTCATCGAACCCATCGTTCTACCATTACTAGACCGGCAAGGGAACTTGCTGTTCCAACAGGACAATGCACGTCCGCATGTATCCCGTGCCACCCAACGTGCTCTAGGAGGTGTAAGTCAACTACCCTGGCCAGCAAGATCTCCGGATCTGTCCCCCATTGAGCATGTTTGGGACTGGATGAAGCGTCGTCTCACGCGGTCTGCACGTCCAGCACGAACGCTGGTCCAACTGAGGCGCCAGGTGGAAATGGCATGGCAAGCCGTTCCACAGGACTACATCCAGCATCTCTACGATCGTCTCCATGGGAGAATAGCAGCCTGCATTGCTGCGAAAGGTGGATATACACTGTACTAGTGCCGACATTGTGCATGCTCTGTTGCCTGTGTGATCATGTGATGTATCTGACCCCAGGAATGTGTCAATAAAGTTTCCCCTTCCTGGGACAATGAATTCACGGTGTTCTTATTTCAATTTCCAGGAGTGTAGATGAAAATGTAAAATTCTTCGCTTCACAAAAATGAAGTTTTTTAGGGGCATTGTATCAAGTGGAATAAGTCTGCTCCTAGAAATACGTCCGCAGCTGGTGATCTAGTGGCCAGTGTTGCCGCCCGTGGATCACGGGGTCCTGGGTTCGATTCCCGGCCGGGTTGGGGATTTTTCACTGCCTGCGGACTGGGTGTTTGTGTTGTACTCATCAATCCATCATCAATATCATCATCATCATCGTCATTCGTGAAAGTGGATAGGTTGGATTGAGAACAAATTGGACCGTGTAAAAATTGGGACTTTGTACGGGCGTTGATGATCACGCAATTGAGCGCCCCCTCAAACCAACCATCATCATCATCATTATCCTAGAAATACCTCAATGAAACAAGTTGTGGCGGTGTGAGTTGGAACGAGCGCGCAGGTTCAGTTGTACGTACAGCAGATGGCCAAATTTGCACGATCCCAGCGCTCTGCCATCGAACCAGAGTAGTGTACAGAGGAGATGGCTTAAAGAAACGTTTCGTTGCTACTCGTCGTAGAATGTTGCCCAAGTGCGTGGGACCAACACCAAGTAGCAGTTCCAGGAAAGTATTGAACCTACACAGAGAATGGAACTTGCTGGCAGATAAAAACTGTGTGCCGGACTCCAGACAGAGAATGTCAGCACGAACAGCCACAGGTGCGACAGTGCCCAGAAACTGAACTGGCGGACGCCGGGAGACAGATGCGAGAGCCGACGTAAAGAGCTTCAACAACAAGCATAAAGCAAGTCATGTAGGAGTATAGCTCTAGTAGATTTACTTAAAATTTCTACACCATACAGTAATAAACATTCAGACGAAGACAAATGGGACTTGTACAGAATTCGCGCCAAAACCGACTGTTTCTCCCATATACATTATTTTTCCTTACGTATAATTTTTTTTAGAAAAGATGTATGCACAACAATTTGCTACTTTGACATGTATAATCTTGAGTTAAAGGTTTCACGCAGCAAGTCAAGTATTACAGATAAATACGGTATTTTTATTGAGGCAGCGTAAATCGAGGCGCGCAAATCACCCAAATTATAATCATCCAGTATTTGAGAGTGGGAGCGAGCAGTTACTTACTGTCGACAACTTGTTGTTGCTGGTGTTGTTGTCGTCTTCAGTCCTCTACGTTTTATACCTGTCCACGCTTCCCTCCAATACCAAATCGCCGATTCTTTGATGTCTCAGAACGTGTCATATCAACGGATCCCTTCTTTTGGTCAAGTTGTGCCACAAATTTTTTGTCTCCCTAATTCTCTTCACTACCTCTTCATTATTTAATGTGATCTATCCACCTAATCTTCAGTATTCTTCTGTAGCACCACATTTCAAAAGCTTCTGGTCTATTCTTGTCTAAACTCTTCATCGTCCATGTTTCACTTCCGTACACAGCTGCATTCCATACGAATGCTTTCGACGTACTGAAGATATAATTTAAAACTTTTTCGAAACTTCTCTTTCGCTGACACTCGCCACGAAATAATGAACAGAAAAAACTCGATGACCTGATAAATATTCGCCGTTCATGTAGTGCATTTGCAGCATCGTGGATAACGTTTCAGTTATTACTTCTGTACCACTAACTCTATTCGGAAGACCTTTTGCACACATTATCTACGCATACCTCAGAACTTAATTGCAGTGTACGTCATTGAGTTGAGTGACATGACGTCATAAACGTTGAGATATGAGAAAAACTAGCTTTTCCTTAAAAGGGAGTGCAGATTAACTGCACTATACTCATCCAGTGAGTAATCCGAAACTTGTAATACTTAACACAATTAAGGTTTTGGGTCTTCTGCGATAGAGGTCTTACATACTTAACGTGAAATTTTTGACACATTTAGCCAGTTGTATACTTACAGATGTTGAAAGCTGTTTTTATGGGGTGGTCCATTGATAGTAACCGAGCCAAATATCTCACGAAGTAAGCATCAAACGAAACAACTACAAAGAACGAAACCAGATGGCGCTATGGTTGGCCCGCTAGATGGCGCTGCCATAGATCAAACGGATATCAACTGCGTTTTTTAAAATAGGAACCCCATTTTTTATTACGTATTCCTGAAGTGCGTAAAGAAATATGAATGTTTTAGTTGCACCACTTTTTTCGCTTTGTGGTAGATGGCGCTGTAATAGTCACAAACGTGTAAGTACGTGGTATCACGTAACATTCCGCCAGTGCGGACGGTATTTGCTTCGTGATACATTACCCGTGTTAAAGTGGACCGTTTACCAATTCCGGGAAAGGTCGATATCGTGTTGATGTATGACTATTGTGATCAAAATGCCCAACGGGCGTGTGCTGTGTATGCTGCTCGGTATCCTGGACGACGTCATCCAAGTGTCCGGACCGTTCGCCGGATAGTTGCGTTATTTAAGGAAACAGGAAATGTTCAGCCGCATGTGAAACGTCAACCACGACCTGCAACAAATGATGATGCCCAAGTAGGTGTTCTAGTTGCTGTCGCGGCTAATCCGCACATGAGAAGCATACAATTTGCGAGAGAATCGGGAATCTCAAAAACGTCGGTATTGATAATGCTACATAAACATCGATTGCACCCATGCCATATTTCTATGGACCAGGAATTGCATGGCGACGACTTTGAACGTCGTGTACAGTTCTGCCTCTGGGCACAAGAGAAATTACGGGACGATGACAGATTTTTTTGCACGCGTTCTATTTAGCGACGAAGCGTCATTCACCAACAGCGGTAACGTAAACCGGTATAATGTGCACTATTGGGCAACGGAAAATCCACGATGGCTGCGACAAGTGCAACATCAGCGACCTTGGTGGGTTAATGTATGGTGCGGCATTATGGGAGGAAGGATAACTGGGCCCCATTTTATCGGTGGCAGTCTAAATGGTGCAACGTATGCTGATTTCCTACCGATGTTACTACAAGATGTTTCACTGCATGACACAATGGCGATGTACTTCCAACATGATGGATGTCCGGCACATAGCTCGCGTGCGGTTGAAACGGTATCGAATAGCATATTTCGTGACAGGTGGATTGGTCGTGGAAGCACCATACCGTGGCCCGCACGTTCACCGGATCTGACGTACCCGGATTTCTTTCTGTGGGGAAAGTTGAAGGATATTTGCTGTCGTGATCCACCGACAACACATGACAACACGCGTCAGCTCATTGTCATGTCATGCGCGAACATTACGGAAGGCGAACTACTCGCTGTTGGGAGGAATGGCGTTACACGTATTGCCAAAGACATTGAGATTGACGGACACTATTTTGAGCATTTATTGCATTAATGTGGTATTTACAGGTAATCACGTTGTAACAGCATGCGTTCTCAGAAATGATAAGTTCACCAAGGTACACGTATCACACTGGAAGAACCGAAATAAAATGTTCAAACGTACCTAAGTTCTGTATTATAATTTAAAAAACCTACCTGTTACCAACTGTTGGTCTAAAATTGTAAGCCATATGTTTGTTACTATTACAGCGGCATCTATCACAAAGCGAAAAAAGTGGTCCGAGTAAAACATTCATATTTCTTTACCTACTACACGAATATGTAATGAAAATGGGGGTTCCTATTTTAAAAAAAAGCCATCTAGCGGGCCAACCATAGCGCCATCTGGTTTCCCCTTTTAAGTTAGACAAGTTTCGTTCTTTGTAGTTTTTCTCGTTTGACGCTTATTTCGTGAGATATTTGGTCCGGTCACGATCAATGGACCACCCTGTCTAATAAGTGCAGAGTAAATATAGAATAAAGATATTCTGAAATGAATTGTCACTCCTTACAGTAATTTTCTTGTTTTAATGGGTTCTAGTGACATTTACAGTAAAGGCTAACTTAAGATGCTTCGTATTTAAAATTTACTGTGGATGACCGCTCTTAGTTACTTACATTTTTGAAAATTTCTCGCCGGTACAGATCACACACTGAACAAAAAAAAAAAAAAAAAAAACTGGTTGGAAAGAAACTCGGGAGATTATTAAAATTTCCTGACGTGTCGGAATTACAGTGTAGTGGCGACCACATCCTGCCACAATATTTCAGCCATCTCAGGTGAATTACACACCTGGTAACAATTCAGCTGAAGATGACAAAATGAATGTCAACCGAAATCTTGTAGTTAAGATGTAGACGTTGATGAACACCCGTCGCGACAGTACAGGAAACAACACTTAACATCCCTTTGTACGGGCGGTGATGACAGCGCAGTTGAGCTCTCCATAAAACAATAATAATGTTAATAATAATAAGCATCATCATCATCATTTCTTTGATTTAACGAAGGCTTTTGACTGTGTTGACCACAAAATATCACTGCAGAAGTTGGACCATTACGGAGTAAGGGGAGTAGCTTACAATTGGTTCGCCTCTTACTTTAAGAACAGAAAGCAGAAGGTAATTGTCCGCAATATTGAGAGTGGTAGTGATGTTAAGTCCCAATGGGGCACTGTTAAGTGTGGCGTTCCCCAAGGGTCGGTGCTGGGGCCACTGCTGTTTCTTATTTATATAAATGTAAAACAGGTGATTCAAAAATACTTCTGTTTGCTGATGACACCAGCTTGGTAGTGAAGGATCTTGTGTGTAATACTGAAACAGTATCAAATAATGTAGTTCATGAAATAAGTTCGTGGCTTGTGGAAAATAATTTGACGCTAAATCACAGTAAGACTCAGTTTTTACAGTTTCTACCTCTCAATTGAACGAAAACTGATATTTTGATCGGACAGAATGGGCATGTTATAAGCGAGACGGAACAGTTCAAGTTTCTAGGCATTCGGATAGATAGTAAGCTGTTGTAGAAAGCCCATCTTCAGGAGCTTGTTCAGAAACTAAATGCTACTTTATTTACCATTAGAACAGTCTCTGAAACAAGTGACAGTTCAACACGAAAAGTAGTCTACTTCGCATATTTTCATACGCTTATGTCATATGGTATTATTTTTTGGGGTAATTCTTCTGATTCAAAAAGGGTATTTCTGGCTCAAAAACGGGATGTTCGAGCTATATGTGGTGTAAGTTCGAGAACCTCTTGTCGACCCCTATTCAGTAGTCTGGCAATTCTGACATTGCCCTCACAGTATATATTTTCTTTAATGTCGTTTGTTGTTAGGAATATTAGCCTATTCCCAAGAGTTAGCAGCTTTCAGTCAGTTACTACTACGCAGAAATCAAATCTGCATGTGGAATGCACTTCCTTGACTCTTGTGCAGAAAGGAGTGCAGTATTCTGCTGCATCCATTTTCAATAAGCTACCACAAGAACTCAAAAATCTAAGCAGTAGCCCAAACACTTTTAAGTGTAAACTGGAGATTTTCCTCGTGGCTCACTCCTTCTATTCTGTCGAGGAGCTCCTGGAAGAGCTGAAGAATTAAGCAGATTCCAGTGTTACATTGTTGATTTTCTTTATTTAAACTTACGAATTGTCGCCTGAATACGTTTCTTGTATTTCATTTTATCCGTTTCTACTATCGTGTTATAATTTCGTGTATTGACACGTTCGGTGACCATGGAGACTTCTTAATTTGGTCCGACGGAACAATAAATAAAAATAAATCAATAAAAATGAATAAATAAATAAATAATCATCACCGACGTCGGCCAGTGGAGTGGTACCGTGCGGGAATACAGACCAACGCAGTGTGGTGGAGTAAGGCCGTCACTGTGAACAGTCAGTGTGTTGCAGAGTAGAGTTCCGTAGCCAAAAGAGCGGGGGATGATACGGTTTATTGTCGTTGTCGTTGTGGTCTTCAGTCCAGAGACTGGTTCGATGCAGCTCTCCATGATACTCTATCCTGTGCAAGCTTCGTCATCTCCCAATACTTATTCCAACGTACTTCCTTCTGAATCCGCTTATTGTATTCATCTCTTGATCTCCCTCTACGATTTTTACCCTCCACGCTGCCCTCCAATGCTAAATTTGTGATCCCCTGATGCCTCAGAACATGTCCTGCCAACCGATCCCTTCTTCTAGTCAAGTTGTGCCACAAACTCCTCCCCAATCCTATTCAGTACCTCCTCATTAGTTATGTGATCTATCCATCTAATCTTCAGCATTCTTCTGTAGCAGCACATTTCAACAACTTCTGTTCTCTTCTTGTCCAAACTATTTATCGTCCATTTTTCACTTCCATACACGGTTACGCTCCATACAAATACTTTCAGAGACGACTTCCTGACACTTAAATCTATACTCGATGTTAACAAATTTCTCTTCTTCAGAAACGCTTTCCTCACCATTGCCAGTCTACATTTTATATCGTCTCTACTTCGACCATCATCAGTTATTTTGCTCCCCAAATAGCAAAACTCATTTGCTACTTTAAGTGTCTCATTTCCTAATCCAATTCCCTCAGCATCACCCCACTTAATTAGACTACATTCCATTATCCTCGTTTTGCTTTTGTCGATGTTCACCTTATACCCTACTTTCATGACACTGTCCATACCGTTCAACTGCTCTTCCAGGTCCTTTGCTGTCTGACAGAATTACATTTCGGGAAGAGAAACGTGTTTCCGCTTGGTCGCTGAATGGCGCGCCTCACCCTGTGGCTGCTCTTGCAGCGGATTGCCGCCTATCGTTCTGACTGCTGACGGCCCTACTTGCGTCTGCTGTCGTCCGCGCGTCGTTCTGGCCGCGTTGGGCAACACCCCCCCCACCCCCACCCCCACCCCCACCACACTACTGGCCACGGCAGCGGCCGGCTATTTCTCGGCTTGCAGGCCCGGCGTGTCGCCAGCGGCGATTTTCGCTCCGTGGTGTGTCCTCTGTGGTTAAAAAAAAAAGGTTCAAATGGCTCTGAGCACTATGGGACTTAACTTCTGAGGTCATCAGTCCCCTAGAACCTAGAACTACTCAAGCCTGACTAACCTGAGGACGTCACACACATCCGTGCCTGAGGCTGGATTCGAACCTGCGACGGTAGCGGTCGCGCCGATCCAGACTATAACCGTCCCCGACCCTGTTTCGCCGTGCGCTCGGCGGTCCTCACGCTTTAGTGGGGCCGAGCGTTATCGTGTTGGAGCAAAACGTCTCCTGGGTTGCTGTGCCGCCGAAGTCGCCTGCAGCGCGTCTTGAGTTTTGTTAATGTGTTGATAATGGCTTCTGGATTAATGGTACCGTCTCTTGGCCCCACATCAGTGAAAATCACACCTTCGCACTCGTGGAAATGTTGGCACTCCATCGACTCTCGTCTTGCTTCGAGCTGGAAGTGGCGAATCCACGTTTCGTCAGCTGTCGCAATCCGGACAAGAAGGCTTTCGACTCAGCTTTAAAATTTTGCAACGAATCGAAACAGGTTTTTTTTTTTGCCCACCGTTAAACACTGCGGGACCCGTCTTGCACACACTTTTGAATATCCGAGAGTGCGTATGATTGCATCCACACTTCCTTCGGTTACTGACGGATGCAGCGCCAAGTGCCGAGTCGTAATGCGTTCGTCCTGGCAGGTGGGACAGCCGGGGATGGTCTCACCGACCGCTGCAAACCGTGGAGCTCCACCGAAACGCTTTCACCCTACGTGGCCGGCGACTAACTGTACTTCTGTGGACAGCAGATGCTCGACAGACTTCGCACAAGCGTCTGTGAACATTCCCCACAGTTTCTTTCTCTACAGTGAGAAATTCGACGGCACGTTGGTCGTTACCTAAATAGCCTACGGACGCCATTTTGAAACTGTCCTGCAGCTACGCTATCTGTCGGAAGTGACGGAGACTTGGCGCGCTCGCTCAGGACACTTCAAATAATACACTACTGGCCATTAAACTTGCAACACCAAGAGGAAATGCAGGTGATAATTGGGTATTCATTGCACAAATATATTATAGTAGAACTGACATGACATGTCATTAAATTTTCACGCAATTTGGGTGCACAGATCCTGCGAAATCAGTACCCACAACAACCACCTCTGGCCGTAATAACGGCCACGATACGCCTGGGCATTGAGTCAGACAGAGCTCGGACGGCGTGTACAGGTATAGCTCCCCGTGCAGCTTCAACACGATACCACAGTTCATCGAGAGTAGTGACTGGCGTATTGTGACGAGCCAGTTGCTCGCCCACCATTGACCAGACGTTTTCAGTTGGTGACAGATCTGGAGAAAGTGCTGGCCAGGGCAGCAGTCAAACATTTTCTGTATCCAGAAAGGCCCGTACAGGACCTGCAACATGCGGTCGTGCAGTATCTTGCTGAAATGTAGGGTTTCGCAGGGATCGAATGAAGGGTAGAGCCACGGGTCGTAACACATCTGAAATGTAACGTCCACTGTTCAAAGTGCTGTCAGTGCGAACAACAGGTGACCGAGACGTGTAACCAATGGCACCCCATACCATCACGCCGGGTGATACGCCAGTATGGCGATGACGAATACACGCTTCTAATGTGCGTTCACCGCGATGTCGCGAAACACGTATGTGACCATCGTGATGCTGTAAAGAGAACCTGGATTCATCCGAAAAAATGACGTTTTGCCATTCGTGCACCCAGGTTCGTCATCGAGTACACCATCGCAGGCGCTTCTGTCTGTGATGCAGCGTCAAGGGTAACCGCAGCCACGGTCTCCGAGCTGATAGTCCGTGCTGCTGCAAACGACGTCGAACTGTTCGTGCAGATGGTTGTCGTCTTGCAAACGTCCCCATCTGTTGACTCAGGCATCGAGACGTGGCTGCACGATCCGTTACAGCCGTGCGGATAAGATGCCCGTCATCTCGACTGCTAGTGATACGAGGCCGTTGGGATCCAGCACGGCGTTCCGTATTACCCTCCTGAACCCACCGATTCCACATTCTGCTAACAGTCATTGGATCTCGACCAACGCGAGCAGCAATGTCGCGGTACGATAAACCGCAATCGCGATAGGCTACAACCCGACCTTTATCAAAGTCGGAAACGTGACGGTACGCATTTCTCCTCCTTACACGAGGCATCACAACAACGTTTCACCAGGGAACGCCTGTCAACTGCTGTTTGTGTACGACAAATCGGTTGGAAAGTTTCCTCATGTCGGCACGTTGTAGGTGTCGCCAACGGCGCCAACCTTGTGTGAATGCTCTGAAAAGCTGATGATGATTTGCATATCACAGCATTTTCTCCCTGTCGGTTAAATTTCGCGTCTGTAGCACGTCATCTTCGTGGTGTAGCAATTTTAATGGCCAGTAAAAATACGGTGCATTACCCTCTGGGCAGTTCTCGTACTTACATGCCTGGCGTCAAATAGCCGAGAGATAAACGCATTTGTAAAGGAATCAGACGTCTGAAGTTGTTGTATACATGGGATTTCGGGTCTTCAGAAAATAAAGGGTTTCCTTGTATCATGTGACGGCGTAGTGTAATAAGCGTTGCGAACTCCCCAAACTTTAGAGACACGTGACAAGACACACACACACACACACACACACACACACACACACACACACACACACACACACAGAGAGTGAGAGAGAGAGAGAGAGAGAGAGAGAGAGAGAGAGAGAGAGAGAGATTGTTTCTAAAGGTAGAATTCCAAGAGCGTAAGTTTCTAGAAGAATCGGGCAAGATGATATTCGCACAAATCTCTCGGAAACAAGCATGACTGGAAAATGTGAGAAGAATTTTAGCTCGCAGTGAGATTTCTCGACTGTCGGTATATCCCACACGTTAGTCGCGAGTGGAATTGGCAGGAAGTGAAATGACAGAAACACACCGCGACACACACCCTGATCTCTCAAAGGTTTCTTACGGAGTTCACAGGACCCTCCCGAATTCCACCGTCAAAATTTCGGAGGCTGTTTTGTGATACTTTCGGAGTCTCTTTGGCATAAGCGACCCTCGGTATGTGGTGGCTTCTAACAGAGTAATGATGGAATTATTTTTTTCAATTTCTTGCTATTTTTGATTTAATCGTATGGCCCCCAGTGGGGCAGACCGTCCGCCGGGTGGCAGTCCTTCAGTTTGACGCCGCTTTGGCGACCTGCAGTCGATGAGGGTGATAGATGATGATGATGATGATGATGATGATGATGATGATGATGATGACAGCTCAACACGCAGTCCCTGGGCGGAGAAAATTCCACGACCCAGCCGGGAATCGAACCCGGGCCCAGACGATTGACAATCCGTCACGCTGACCATTCAGCTACTTGGGGGCGGACAATTTCTTGCGGTGCTTACGTTTGTGAGGAAATGACTTCACAATAGTGAAAAAGGCTGTAATGTGGCGTCACCGAAGCGTAAACACAAAAGACAGTTGCAAAAACAAGTGTGAAGTAGAACATCTCACGAGTGGAACACGGCAAGTGGCATAACAGGATTTCCGAGAAACTTCTCTCACTGGAAGAGGAGCCAAAATAAGCTAATATGTGTGTGTGTGTATGTATGTTGGTTGCACTCAGAATGGAACATTCCCAAGTGTCAATAAACGGTCTTGACGAAACTATGCGAGTGTGTAGAGGGAACAAAACAGTGCAAGAGGCTGCTTTTTCTTTGCGCCCAATTTCACTTTTGAGAGGTGAAACACACACCGAACAGTTATTTGGCACTTCAGGCTTGGTGGGAATATCGTCGAAACGATGATATATAAAAAAATGTATATCGTGTGAAAGTTGATATGTAATTAAGGTTCTTGAAAACTGTTCTATCAACTTTTCTAATAATTTGAAATTTTGCAAAATACCCCATCGCAGTTGATTCATTTAGAAAAATGAGAACTTTTGTTACAAAATTAAATAAAGAAGCTTTCAAGTCACGTACATCCCTGTCTAATAAAGGTAGTTTCTGAAATACTATTTTTGGAAAAAATCTCTATTTTTGGAAAACTGGCTGTACATAGTGTTCTGTCAGAGTGTTTTCAGCGTATGTAACTAAAACACTTACACTTTCATTATTAGTCAAGTTACTTATTTTGCTGATAATTGGTTTGTGTTTTAAATTGTTAATTTACTTACTAAACTCACGTTTTTTTTAGTCCATCACTTCACATACGTGTATTTTCTTAATTGAAAGTAATAAGTAACTGAATATTATGATAGGTAGTAATTACAATAATGATAATCTGTAAAGAAATGCTTAAAACACATCGTTTTCTTACGGCATGCACATGAAATTAACGGAATACCTTCACGTAATACACGAAAAGGAGGAGGCAATACAAAACGAAATCCAGCTGGATTTCAAATTGTCACAGGTGATATTCTGAAATCCTGATTTTTACCGTGCATATTTCGATTTATTGGTAAGCCTTGACGAGGAGAACTGCTGACTGCAGCTTGATTATGTTGTTTTTCAAGCGGAAATTGACATCATAATCTTTCAACAGAACTATATGTGAAAATCTTCCCAGAAAGTTCTGAACAACATCGGAAGCTCTATACATGCTGTCGAGCGCTTTGGGATCACCAGATCAACAGTGTCCTTGTCCTCAGGCAAGATACGGTTCTTTCACATTGACAGCCTTAAGAGTGTAGCGATGATAATAGAATTTTCTCCCTCCCTGGGAAAGAAAAATCTTTCAAACGTCTTTTGACCTGATCACACGTTCGTTTACCAAGCTTCGATGCTGTCATAAGGACATTTGGGACATTTTTTTTAAAGTAAAAAAAAAGTTTCGAATTCTGAGTCAGTCCAAACTGACCATTAGTTTCTTGTAAAACTATGAAAAGGCGGGTGGTGAGTGTGAAAAGAAGAAAAAAATTTTTTTTTGTCATCACATCCTAGGACAAGATGGTTCTTCATTTGGTGACCCCAAAGGATTCGTCGGCGCAGGTACAGGCGTGCGATGCATACAGGTTTCCGTGTCGGAAGAACTTAGCGGGAAGATTCTCAGCTCTAGTTCTGTTGAATGATTATGATATCAGTCTCCACTTGAGAAATAATGTAGTGAAGCTGCAATCACCGGTACGTAATCAGTTTCAAATCCTGCTGCATTTTGTTTATATTTGCACCTCCGTCGTGCATATTACGTGAAGAAATTTCGTTCATTTTATGTGCTTGGCGTCAAAAAAGAAGTTGTGTTTCAAGCATTTCTTTACGGATTATCGTTATTGTAATTACTTTCTATCGTAGTAATGAGTTGCTTATTTTTTCAAGTAACAAAATACACTTACGCGAAATGGTAAAGTAAAAAACAAAAAACAAGCGTGAATGTAAGACGTAAATTAATAATTTAAACCACGAAACAAATACAAGCAAAATGTGTGACTAGACTAATAATGTATGTTTAGGTATTTTAATTACGTATGATGAAAATACCGTGACAGCACACTGTGTACTGTGTATTTTCCAAAAATGGTGCTTCAGAAACAATCTTTATTAGACAGGGACATATGTGACTTGAAAGCCTTTTTAATTAAAGCTGTGACAAAAGTTTTAATTTTTCGAAATTAATTAATAGTGTTCGCGTATTTTGCAGAATTTCAAAAGTTCATAATACAGTTGCCAAGATCGGTAATTACATAACACTTGTCACATACGAAACATTTTTTCATCGTGTCGAAAATGTTGTTGTTGTTGTGGTCTTCAGTCCAGAGACTGGTTTTGATGCAGCTCTCCATGCTACTCTATCCTGTGCAAGCTTCTTCATCTCCCAGTACCTATTGCAACCTACACCCTTCTAAATCTGTTTAGTGTATTCATCTCTTGGTCTCCCTCTACGATTTTTACCCCCCACGCTTCTCTTGAATCGTCAGAACGTATCCTACCAAACGGTCCCGTCTTCTACTCAAGCCACAAATTTCTCTTCTCCCCAATTCTATTGCATACCTCCTCATTAGTTACGTGATGTACCCATCTAATCTTCTGCATCCTGCTGTAGCACCACTTTTCGAAAGGTCCTACTCTTTTCCTGTCTAAACTATTTTTCGTCCATGTTTCACTTCCATACATGGCTACAGTCTATACAAACACTTTCAGCAAATACTTCCTGACGTTTAAATATATACTGGATGTCAACAAACTTCTCTTTTTCAGAAACGCTTTTCTTTCCATTGCCAGTCTACATTTTATACCCTCTCTACTTCGACCATCATCAGTTATTTTGCTCCCCAAATAGCAAAACTCATCTACTACTTTAAGTGTCTCATTTCCTAACCTAATTCCCTCAGCACCACCTGATTTAATTCGACTACATTCCATTATCCTCGTTTTGCTTTTGTTGACATTCATCTTACAGCCTCCTTTCAAGACACTGTCCATTCCATTCAACTGCTCTTCAAAGTCCTTTGCCGTCTCTGACAGAATTGCAATGTCATCGGTGAACCTCAAATTTTTTGTTTGTTGTTCATTGATTTTAATACCTACTCCGAATTTTTCTTTTGTCTCCTTTACTGCTTGCTTAATATACAGATTGAATAACATCGGGGATAGGCTACAACCCTGTCTCACTCCCTTCCCAACCACTGCTTCCCTTTCACGTTTCGCAGACATTCCCTCCAAATCCAAAATTCCCAGTAACCGTTGGTGGTGTGTTTTACCCCTTAAAACTCAAACTGGGCCGGAGAAAAACGACGTATTCCATTGTTTTGCCCGTTTCTACACAACCGACGAGTTTGACAAAGGTCGTTATTTCGCAGCTGGGAATGATCCCTTGCCAGTACACCAACAGACTTGATGCGTACCTGATAACTCTCCAGCACCAAAACCTGTCCATATTTCTGCCGTGCATCATTGTTAACGCACAGCGAACACTGACCTAAGATAGCAATTCCGAGATATAGAGCCGGACAATACTGAATGCGCGCTTAAGGGAGGGCGAAATGTATACAAATGTACAAGTGGGCGTTGCTCTCGTAAGTAGCGTTGAGTGAGTCAGTGAATGGGACAAGTTTGCTTCCAGTCAAGGCGCTCACAGTGCATGCTGTGGACGTCTGATTTGTTTTGCAGGTGTTTTTCAGTGCAGTAGAGGTTCATATATCTGCCTCTACATACATATTCCGGAAGCCACCTTACAGCGCATGGCGGAGCGAACCTGGTACGACTAATGGTCACTGCCTCCCGTGTTACTGTTCAAATCCCCGTCCGACCATCCGGATTTTTTTTTTCCGAGATTTCCCGTAATCGCTCCGGACAAATGCCGCGGAGGTCGTCCTCTTGTCTGGACCCGTTGTCGTCCACGTTCGACATCTGAACAAGGCTTAAGTCAGATGTTAACATTTTGTCCTTCCCTTGGAAGGTTTTTCTTTTTTTTTTTGCTATTATTTTCGTTTTTTTTTTTTCAGCTGACACTTGCATTTTTCCTTGAAAATGGTTCAAATGGCTCTGAGCACTGTGGGACCTTAACTGCTGAGGTCATCAGTCCCCTAGAACTAAGAACTACTTAAACCTAACTAACCTAAGGACATCACTCGCATCCATGGCCGAGGCAGGATTCCAACCTGCGACCGTAGCGGTCACGCGGTTCCAGACTGAAGCGCCTAGAACCGCACGGCCACCATTTTTCCTCTCTGCATCGGTTGTCGTCGGTTATTTTGCTGCCCAGACAGCAAAGACCATTCTCTAATTTTACCGTCTCGTTTCCAAATGTAATTCTCTCAGAATAGCATGGTTTAATTTGGCGCCCTCTATTGTTTCGCTGTTGTCGATTTTCTCATTATCCTTCTTTCGCTACTGTCGATTTCTTCTTTTAACTTTTCGAAACACTGTCAATTCTGTTGATGTACTCGGCCAAGCCTTTTGCTGTCTCTGACAGAATTAAATATCACTTTAACTCGAGGATGTGATTTCTTCTCCCTCATCTTTAAATAATATTCTCTCTTCAGTCTCTCTTACAGCTTGTTCAGTAGCGATGTTATTCGATTGGGAAGTGACTGGTCCTACATTCGGCACAAATGGACTGCTACTTTTGAGTTTGGTGCTGTGGTGAAAATGCGTAGGTGACTCTTTGTACATATGTTGCCTTCACGGACCTTCCGCGAAATGTACGTTGGTGGGAGTAGAATAGTTGGCAGCCAGCCGCAAATGCCGGTTCTCTAAAGTCTCACAATTCATAACGTAATACACTACATGCCTTTAAAACTACCACACCACGAAGATGACGTGCTACAGACGCGAAATTTAACCGACAGGAAGAAGATGCTGTGATATGCAAATGATTAGCTTTTCAGAACATTCACACAAGGTTGGCGCCGGTGGCGACACCTACAACGTGCCGACATGAGGAAAGTTTCCAACCGATTTCTCATACACAAACAGCAGGTGACCGGCGTTGCCTGGTGAATCGTTGTTGTGATGCCTCGTGTAAGGAGGAGAAATGCGTACCATCACGTTTCCGACTTTGATAAAGGTCGGATTGTAGCCTATCGCGATTGCGGTTTATCGTATCGCGACATTGCTGCTCGCGTCGGTCGAGATCCAATGACTGTTAGCAGAATACGGAATCGGTGGGTTCAGGAGGGTAATACGGAACGCCGTGCTGGATCGCAACGGCCTCGTATCACTAGCACTCGAGATGACAGGTATCATATCCGCACGGCTATAACGGATCGTGCAGCCACGTCTCGATCCCTGAGTCGACAGATGGGGACGTTTGCAAGGCGGCAACCGTCTGCACGAAGAGTTGGACGACGTTTGCAGCAGCACGGACTATCAGCTCGGAGACCGTGGCTGCGGTTACCCTTGACTCTGCATCACAGACAGGAGCGCCTGCGATGGTGTACTCGGCGACGAACCTGGGTGCACGAATGGCAGAACGTCATTTTTCCGGATGAATCAAGGTTCTGTTTACAGCGTCACGATGGTCGCATCCGTGTATGGCGACATCGCGGTGAACGCGCATCGGAAGCGTGTATTCGTCATCGCCATACTGGCGTAACACCCGGTGTGATGGTATGGGGTGCCATTGGTTACACGTCTCGGTCACCTCTTGTTCGCACTGACGGCACTTTGAACAGTGGACGTTACATTTCAGATGTGTTACGACTCGTGGCTCTACCCTTCATTCGATCCCTGCGAAGCCCTACATTTCAGCAGGATAATGCACGACCGCATATTGCAGGTCCTGTACGGGCCTTTCTGGATACAGAAAATGTTCGACTGCTGCCCTGGCCAGCACATTCTCCAGATCTCTCACCAATTGAAAACGTCTGGTCAATGGCGGCCGAGCAACTGGCTCGTCACAATACGCGAGTCACTACTCTTGACGAACTGTGGTATCGTGTTGAAGCTGCACGGGGAGCTATACCTGTACACGCCATCCGAGCTCTGTCTGACTAAATGCCCAGGCGTAGGGAGGCCGTTATTACGGCCAGAGGTGGTTGTTCAGGGTTCTCATTTCTCAGGATCTATGCACCCAAATTGCGTGAAAATGTAATCACATGTCAATTCTAGTATAATATATTTGTCCAATGAATACCCGTTTATCATCTGCATCTCTTCGTGGCGTAGCAGTTTTAATGGCCAGTAGTGTATATTCCACTGCATGTATTACTCCGGTTTAGGTTGGAAGTTCTTTGAAGAGGCGTTGCGGCGATAACAGGCGTTACGAAATATATTAAATGTATTCACAGTTGCGAATATGGACAACCATGAGCTGTCGAATGGAATGGAAGACGGATTCCCCGCTTACTGCGAACGGCCCCCTTGCCTTTAGGCTGTCCAGACACGAGTGACGGACAGCCCCGAATTTCCATATGTCGTCATCCACGTGTGTATGCATGCTCAGAGAAACACTGCGTTGTAATTCGGAATGAAACACGCACTGCACCGTCGTATTTGTCCTCGGACACCGGGCAGGCGAATATTACTTGTATGGGAATACACATAATGGATGTACGAATGGATGTTGGAGACACGCGGTTGACGACATCGGGAAATCGGGGTTCGAATCCGGTACGACACAAATTTTCACTGTCGTCAATCCATTCTACAGCTGACGATGGCTCATATTCGCAATCGCGAATACATTTAATGTATACCTCAGCGGTGGTCTACTCTTCCCTCCAGGGATTCGCTTTTGATTTTGTGGAGCATTTCCGTAATACGCACGTGTTGACAGAACCTAGCGGCGACAGATCTGCCAACACGCCTCTTGCTTCAATCCGATCTGGTGCGCATCCCAAACACTCGAACAGCAGTCAAGAATGGGTCGCACTAGTGTTCCGTAGGGGGAGTCCTTTACTGGTGACCTACACTTTGTCCTATAATTCTCGTCATATACCGACCTGGACTGTTCGCTTTGCATACCACAGTCCTTGAATACTTCGGTTCAGCGTCTCTAGCGTTACGCCTAGGTACTTAGTCGAGGTGACCGCATCAAACACAACACGAATAAAACAGTATTCGAAGACTACAAGAGTCTCTTTCCAACTCATTTTCATTAAGTTTTCCGATGGTGGGACCAAGCTGCGGGCAATTACACCAAATATAAATTAGTTCCAACTCGTGCTGTATCACACTAGAGACACTCAGCGTAGTAGGGAATCGGGCGTAGATTGTTGCTCACCCTGTCCAACAGACCGTTTATGTACGAGGCGTGTTTTCTTTAAGTAAGTACCGTTTTGAAATTAAAAAAAGGCGTGCTAAGATATCCCAATAATTTTATTTTTACATGAAAGCCTGTAACATAATTTCCGTCAATATTTCGGCACTTGTCATAATGTTGTGTACCAGTTTTTGAATTCCCTCCTCACAGACGTCTGCCGCCTGACTTGTTAACCACTGCATCCCCACTGTTTTGACTTCGTCCTCGTCTCGAAGACGCTGACCGCCCAGATCTTTCTTCAAGTGCAGGAACAGGTGGCAGTCACTGGGCGCAAGATCGGGGCTGCACGGAGGATGATCTAGAGTTTCCCGTCGAAAAGACGTGATGAGATATTCGGTCTGATTCGCCACATGCGGACGGGCATTGTCTTGCAGCAAAACGATGCCCTGGCTCAAATCCCGTGGACTGTTGCTTTGATTCTGGTGTGACGTAGGCCACCCATGTTTCATCGCCCGTAACAATTTGGCCTAAGAAATCAACACCGTCGTTGTAGTACCGCTCAAGGGAAGTCAATGCACTGCCTAAACGTTTGGGTTTGTGCGCATCCGTCAACATTTTCGGCACCCAACGTGCCCTCAATTTTTGGTAGTTCAAATGCTCGGTCACAATGCCATGCAAAACACTACGCGAGACCGCTGCGGTCGCAGGTTCGAATCCTGCCTGCGGCGTGGATGTGTGTGATGTCCTTAGGTTAGTTAAGTTTAAGTAGTTCCAAGTTCTAGGGGTCTGATGACCTCAGATGGTAAGTCCCATAGTGGTCAGAGCCATTTGAACCAAAACGCTACGAGAAACGTTATGAAAGTCATCCCGCGAGGAGGAAATCGTAAAGCGTCTGTTTTTTCTCACCTTATTGTCCACTTCCTGCATCAAATTTTCATTAACGACCGAAGGACGCCCACTCCGTTGTTCATCGTGCACATTTGTGCGGCCATCTTTAAATGCTCTCACCCACTTTCTTACCATTTGATCATTCATAATGTTTTCACCGTAAACTGCACAAATGTCACGATAACAATCGATCGCTTTTAGGCCCTTAGCACCAAGAAATGTTACAACAGACCGTACTACACAGCCGGCGGGACTCACGACTATCGGAGGCATCTTAAACACTCGGTACACAACGTAAACAAGGAAGAGTCAGACTGTAATGGCGTCAGTGCGTAGATTAAAGTACAGGCTTTCATGTAAAAATAAAATTATTGAGATATGTTGGCACGTCTGTTTTTAATTTCAAAACGGTACTTACTTAAAAATCACGCCTCGTATATAGACAAAAAGAGCGGTCCTGCCACACTTGCCCGGGGCATTGCTGATGGTACCCACTGGCCCTGCAGGACAACTCACAGAGCTGTCTTACTCAACAGGTGTCAAGCTCTTCCCCCGGATATATAGCAATAGATGGGAATAAGAAATCAAAGCCAATGCAATTACTCTGCAACGCGCCACTATTATACCGAGATATCTCTGAATAACCTCCGAAATTTGGTCGGTGGCCTTCCGGTTGTATGTTTTTGTTGATAGCCAAATCACCGGACGGGCCGTTAAATCCTAGTATTACTCTGTTTACGCGTTCTCGATCCATTGGTTAATTCTTTCTACGCATTCTTCACACCTCCAGAACCGTCCAGAGATGAGGTTTGTCCTGAGAGTGCGGGTCCGCCTCTCTGGAGAGAATTCCAGGAGAGGCTTCGCCTGCGTCGTCGATGTGCAGGCGATCCTCATCCTGTGACGTCACTGGCAGGCTACATCGAGGAATGCCGATCCTGTGGCTGCAGTTGGTGTATGCACCAGGTGGTGTACCGAGAAATGCTTCAGGGCAGGGGTCCCAACAAGTGCGTATGGTCTCTCGTCAGCTCCCGCCGAGTGAGTGAAGTCGGTACTTTCCCGGGACTTGGAGTGATTCCCCGAGCCGGGGTCCGGGGGTTCCCCGAGCGGAGGTGCTGCTGTCCCGTCGTCGTGTGGAGACAGCGTCTAAAATAACCAGACTACAGGTACGGCCCTGTGTTCACGTCCGTCTCACGTAGTCATCTCCATTTCTAGTCTAGATTTTATGACCAAAACTACCCATTACCGCGACGTGTACTTCTTGATCCACACTGCACATGCCGCGTTGCGGTGTGTGGCGGAGGATACTTCCCACCACGACCCTTACTCCCTCGCACCACCACCACCACCACCACCTCTGTGTCCTTTTCCAGTCGTGAATGGCGTGTGCGTAGAACAGATTTTGGTAGGTGCCCGTGTCAACTCGAACCTCTGTGGTTTTGCCTTCATGGCATGTTTCACGAGACACGTGGTGTTTAAAAAAAGATTTAAATTTTTCTTATTCCAGTCTTTGATCACAATATCAATTCCTTTGACGATGACCAGTTTCAGTAAATAATGACCATCTTCAGATCTGCTCTACACCATGTCCTAATCTGATATGGTGTAGAACAGATCTGAAGATGGTCGCTATTGACTGGAACCGGTCACTGGTTGTATGATCATTTGGCAGTATTGGACCATTGTCGATCAGTTGTAGAATTTTGGAACACGTATTATGTTCGAGTATAATGACTTTTCTGGAGACTAGAAATCTACTCTGTAGGAATCAGCATGGGTATCGAAAAAGACGATCGTGTGAAACCCAGCTCGCGCTATTCGTCCACGAGACTCAGAGGGCCATAGACACGGGTTCACAGGTAGATGCCGTGTTTCTTGACTTCCGCAAGGCGTTCGATACAGTTCACCACAGTCGTTTGATGAACAAAGTAAGAGCATATGGACTATCAGACCAATTGTGTGATTGGATTGAAAAGTTTCTAGATAACAGGACGCAGCGTGTCAATCTGAATGGAGAGAAGTCTTCCGAAGTAAGAGTGATTTCAGGTGTGCCGCAAGGGAGTGTCGTAGGAGCTTTGCTATTCACAATATACAGAAAATATCTTGTGGATGACATCGGGAGTTCACTGAGGCTTTTTGCGGATGATGCTGTAGTATGTCGAGAGGTTGTAACAATGGAAAATTGTACTGAAGTGCAGGAGGATCTGCAGCGAATTGACGCATGGTGCAGGGAATGGCAACTTAATCTCAATGTAGATAAGTGTAATGTGCTGCGAATACATAGAAAGATCCCATATAATTTAGCTACAATATAGCAGGTCAGCAACTGGAAGCAGTTAATTCCATAAATTATCTGGGAGTTGGCATTAGGAGTGATTCAAAATGGAATGATCATATAAAGCGGATGCCAGACTGAGATTCATTGGAAGAATCCCAAGGAAATGCAATCCGAAAACAAAGGAAGTAGGTTACTGTGCGCTTGTTCGCCCACTGTTTGAATACTGCTCTCCGGTGTGGGATCCTTACCAGATAGGGTTGATAGAAGAGATAGAGAAGATGCAACGGAGAGCAGCGCGCTTCGTTACAGCATCGTTTAGTAATCGCGAAAGCGTTACGCAGATGATAAACTCCTGTGGAAGACTGCAGGAAAGACGCTCAGTAGCTCGGTACGGGCTTTTGTTGAAGTTTCGAGAACATACCTTCACCGAGGAGTCGAGCAGTATATTGCTCCCTCCTACGTATATCTCGCGAAGAGACGGTGAAGATAAAACCAGAGAGATTAGAGCTCACACAGAGGCATACCGACAATCTTTCTTTCCACGAACAACACGAGACTGGAATAGAAGGGAGAACCGATAGAGGTACTCAAGGTACCCTCCGCCACACACCGTCAGGTGGCTTGCGGAGTATGGATGTAGATGTAGGTCTAGATGTAGATTGTTTATATTCGCGACTATGTCGCTGCTGGTGAAAAAAATTTTTACAGATTTCTGCAGGGGGGTAGTATTGGTCAAAATCAGGAGAAAAGTTCCTACAGTGCATGACCGGAGACCAATACCTGCTGAGACATGGACCAATCTGTGGATATTGCACCCGTCTGTAGCGTAGAAGTAGACAGTGTTAGCAGTGGTGCATGTGCTTATGTAGGATCCTGACACATCCCTTAGCTGATATAAGAACAAATAAGCCCTGGGTCACAAATATTAAGTCAAAATTGACCAGGTTTCGACGCTACTATGAGCGTCGTCTTCAGAATTAAACTAACTGTTCTAATTCATAATAGGTATATAAGACACTAATAAATTAAAAATGTGTACTGACTGGAAAGAGATGCAGTACTTAGAAGTCACATTTAAAAAAAATCTAAGCCGGAAAGGCGACGTCATGAATAGTTGTAAATACCTTAAGATGGCTAGCCGCTAAGGGCTGCTCGTACCTGAGTGAACTAGGGTTGCAACAATCCTTAGCTCTTCTTTACAGTGAACATACTTGACTCTATTCCATATGCTGCTATAACGTATGTACATTATTGGTGGGTCGGTCATACACCAATGCCTTCAAATGCCCCCGTAGACAGGAATCCAACACGTTGAGTGAGATGAGATGGTGCAGTGGTTAGCGCACTCGAATCGCATTCAGGACGTCGACGGTTCAAAACCATGTCTGGCCATCCTGATTTAGGCTTTCCGTGATTTCCCTAAATCTCTTCGGGCAAATGCCGGGATGGTTCCTTTGAAAGGGCACTGCCAATTTCCTTCCCCATCCTTCCTTAATCCGATTGGACGGATGACATCGCCGTTTGGTCCCCTCCCCCAGCCAACCAATACATTGCGGTCCGGTGAATGGGGAGACTGTGCTACTTGAGTTCAACAACCAGTCCATCACACACCAAACATTGCGGTGAGATATTGTCGCACGATCTGTAGAAAACGGAGCGATTCCCCATCGTGCATAAGCGACAGCCGTTGTACAAGGTGCAGTCACATTAATGTATCAACCTGTTAGGAGCCTGTATAACCACCTATTGTGCTGCAGACAAGTGGGAAGTGTCAAATGAAGAACTGTTCTGGAAGATACTGACAAGGTCTGCAATGTTGGGGTCGGCTGTGCTGGATTTCAAAGTTGATGTTGAATAGTGCAAACAGTCCAATGAAAGTGGTCCCATAGATTCTCGATTGGGTTCTGATCCCAGGAACGGGGGGGGGGGGGGGAGGAGGGGTTCGTGGCCAGGCGAGTATGGTAAACTCATCCTGGTGTTCTTTGAACCACACATGCACATTGCGAGGTGTGTGGCATGTTGCGTTGTCCTGCTGGTAGCTGCCATCTCGCTAAGCAACAGCAAATGCATGTAGGGGTGGACGTGGTCTCCAAGGACAGACATACGTGTGTTGACAAATTGTAGTTTCCAGAATGGCGAGATGACCCAGGGAATGCCACGAAGACATTCCCCAGACCGTAACGCTCCTTCCTGGTTGCAGCTTATTTACTTTCAGACACTTCACGCCATACGTACCAATCGCATCTGTCCAGTGGAGCATAAAACGTGATTCATGTGAAAAGACCACCTCTCCGCACTCAATGCGGTAGTGGCGTGCAAATCCCGTCTTCGTCCCCGATGATCAGCAGTCGACACGGGTGCATGAACCAGGTGCATGCTACAGAGGCCCACGTGCAGCTACGTCCGCTGAACAGTCGTTGAGGAGACATTGTTGGTAGTCCGTAGGTTCATCTGGATGGTCAGGTGCCCAGCTTTCACATCAGTTCGCCCGTTCTCATCTCCGCAACTGTCGGTCACCTTTTGTTGGCTGGGCGTGACACGAGATAACTAACTGAATGATGTGCTGTTAGGTATATCGCATACCAAAGTGTAACGCAGGTGCTTTGGTGTTTTACGAGGGCTATTCGGAAAGTAAGGCACGATAGGTCGCGAAATGGAAACCGAATTTAAAATCAAAACAGTATTATTTGCAACAGTTATCTCCATAGTCGCCTACCCGACTTAAATGTTTGTTGTAGCGTTGTGACAACTTCCCAATACCCTCGTTATAGAAGGCAGCTGCCAGGGCTTTCCGCCAATTCTCTACGCTGGCCTAAAGCTCGCCGTCTGTGCGAAAAGCCAGCGGTTGATGCGAGCAGAGATGAAACTCAAGAGGGAGACAATTACGGGCTGTATTGTGGGTAATCAGACATTTCCAATTGGAAACGATGCAGGAGGATCTTCATTGCCCCTGCAGAATCCGGCTCAGTGGTTAGCACACTGGACTCGCATTCGGGAAGACGACGGTTCAATCCCGCATCCGGCCATCCTGGTTTAGGTTTTCCGCGATTTCCCTAAATCACTCCAGGCAAACGCCGGGATGGTTCCTTTCAAAGGGCACGGCCGACTTCCTTCCCTAATCCGACGAGACCGATGACCTCGCTGTCTGGTCTCCTTCTCCAAAAACAACCCAACCCAACCAAATTGTCTTGAAGAAGAAAACGCACGACAGTTATGTAATGTTGGCTGCATAGCTTCAGGCGAAATTTCTTCACCAGGCCCTCGTACCTGGCGGGAGACACTGTTGCTCTAGGTACCTGTATGTGCTCCATGTGTGCTCAGAACTAAAAAGAATGGCGTAACGCCATCGACGGGAATGCTAGAGACGCTACCCAACACAGGTGTGCGAAACTCCATCAGATTTTCTCTGTGGTTTCCATTTCGCCACCGATCGTTCCATAGTTTCCGAATAGCCCTTGTAAATTGGACACTTTGGAAATCCACCTTCCTCGATGAACCACACTGGGTAAGTTTCGAAAACATGTATTCGTAGTAGATGGCTATGAATCTGCTGCCTCTAGAGACCATGAGAATGACTTCGGGGTACTTACTTAAGTCTATGGGATGAAGTACGACGTTTCTTCCCTTAATTGTTCATTAACCATGTGGAATGGGACACAAAATCACTAATACAGCTCGCTATGCACTGTATTGCCGGTTGCATCTTAGGCTGATCATTAAGTCTTTCACAGATTACAAGAAGTTATTTCTAAGGACGTATGCTGGACACAACTTTGTGGTTTGTTGCAAGTGTTAGCTTGACTGGTAAAGCTTTTTGTGGATAAAGTTGACGTGTTCACAGTTTGTTACATGTACAACGTCTGGGCAATGCTCAGTTTGCCAGCATCCCTTCCGTCGTCACCACTGCAGCATCTCGTACTCGTGATGTAAGAGTTGGCACAACAGGAACTGGTGAACTCAACCCTTCACCCTTTTCTCCCCACAAAAAAAAGTCGAGCTGGTGAACGTGGTGGCCACGCTGTTGGAACGTCTGTACCAATCCGTACTTCTGGACAGGTTTCATGCGAGAACTGGCGAAAAAAATAATTACCTGGGTGGTGGTGCGCAATATTCTTGAAACACTATCCATGATTGAAATTCCTGTGATCCAGATGCAACGTAAGACTCTTACCGTGTCCATGTAAACTGTTGTCTTCGTGGTAGGTTCAGTGAAAAAGAATTAACAGTAATTGCGTTTTCCATTGAGCCACACCACACATTCACTTTTTGCCCTTAATCAAATGAAACTATGTGGTTTCCGAGACATTTTCAAGTCCCAAACGTTTGTGGCATATATACGGAAATGTACGTGAGAAATGAAAGTTTGTACTGAGGCCGGGAATCGAACCGCAGTCTCGTGCTCGCTGGGCAGATGCGCTGACCACTATGCCATCCTGGCACAGTGGCATTGCATGGCTGCACAAACTACACTGCCACACCTCCCTCCCAAGTCCAGATTCCCATTCACACCTCCCTGTCTACCAGTCTGTCCGCTCTTTCCGTACCGTCCTTGAAGCTCTTCGTGTTTGACTGATCGCGACCATGAGCACATTACAACTGTTGCTGAACAGAAACCAGAAACCACGCGTGAACTTTCTCGTGCATAAACTGCACTGTGACAGCAGAACTCCTCAATTATGCCACCTGTCAGAAGATAGGGTTGGGGGGGAGGGAGGGGGGGGGAGGAAATCGGATACTATCGGAGCATATGTAGAAATGTATCCATAAAATCTTGGTGACTCAAATTACCTTTTGCAACAAGCCACTTATCTGTATGTAGCGTAGTTCACTAACATGGAAAGACTTGATGTTCCAATTTAAAAGTGTGCTGTCTTGTAGAAGCGTATTCTTTTTATAAACTTTCCATGTCAGCTTCTTGCTTTGAGCTGCGGAAAACAAAATAGCGCGGTATTAACGGCTGGCCAGAATTTGTGTGATGTGACGCTGAGTTAGGCCGCGAGGTTTACCGCCCGGCGTAAACCCGCTTGCCGTCAAAGCGACTGACTCCTCGGTTGAGTTGTTGCCAGGCAGCAGTAAACTTTCTGCTCTGGGTTTTTGAGCTGCCGCCTCTGATGTGACAGTAGCGGCACGCGGCCCACTGCAGCCGAGCTGCCCGGCACACAAAATGGCGGCCAGCTGCCGCGTCCTGGCGGGGTCGCCACTTAAGTGTTGCGTACTTAAAGACTCAGAAAGCCGCTTACTGCATTAAGTGCAGGGTACTATTCTGGTACTGCAATCATTCCCTTTCGTCCCTTTGAGTATATCGCGTGAGAGCAAAGACTGTCTCAAACCCTCACTTACAGCTTTTAATTTCTCCGATTTTTCATGTCGTCGCAAATTTGCGAAACGTATGTGGGAGGAAGTAATACGAGGGCATTTCAATAAATAACACAACCGCTTTTTTTAAAATGTAAACACGTTGGTTTCATTCACGCTTCCAGAACATCATACTATTCCCCCTCTCTTTTTGCTACAGAATTCTAATTTTCAACATAATCTCCGTTCAGTCCAACGGCCTTAGGCCACCTTGCTAAAACGACCGTGTATGCTAGCATTGTACTCCTCTACTGGTAGACATCGAAACCAACGTCTTGCTGCTTCCCCCCCCCCCCCCCCGCCACCAATAATCAACGAACTACTTCCTGCGGAGTGCATCTTTCCTTGGGCCGAACAGATGGAAGTCGGAAGCTGCGATATATGTCGGCTGTAGCAGGTGTAGAAATATGAAACCCGAATTTGGTTGCATGTCTCTTGTTTGGAACTGATGAACAGTATTTTATTGAAAATGATCACCAGTGCTATTTATACATTTCTCCCACATCTCTGGCAGGCTATGAATGCCATGCCGCCGGCCGATGTGGCCGAGCCGTTCTAGGCGCTACAGTCTGGAACCGCGCGACCACTACGGTCGCAGGTTCGAATCCTGCCTCGGGCATGGATGTGTGTGATGTCCTTAGGTTAGTTAGGTTTAATTAGTTCTAAATTCTAGGGGACTGATGACCTCCCATGTTAAGTCCCATAGTGCTCAGAGCCATTTGAACCATTTTGAATGTCATGCCAAAAACACGGTTCTTCTTTTCAAGGAACTAGCCAACGAACCACTTTCGTACATTTTCATACGAATTGAGGCGTTGTCCAGCGAGAACGTGTCCCAGTGATGTCAATAGATGATTATCGCATGGAGCTGAGTCTGAAGAACAAGCCGCATGCCCTGGTATTTCCCAACTGAACGCCTCGATCGTTTACCTGACCCGTTTTGCTGCGTGTGATGGGGCGTTATCAAGGAGCAATATGACATTGTGTTGCCTTTGTCCATATTCCTGTCGTTTTTCACGTAATGCTCGATTTAAATCGATCATTTGCTGTCGCTAGCGATCAGTGTTAAAAGGCTTCACTAGGTTTTAGCAGCTCATAATAGACGACACCCTTCTAATCCCAGCAAACACAAAGCATCGTCTTCTTTCCAAAGCGATTTGGTCTTGGAGTGGATGTCGATATTTAGCGTGGATTCACCCACGATTTACGACGCTTATGATTATCAAAATATATACAATTTTGATCACCTGTCACTATTCGATGAACAAACGACTTTCCTTTGTATCTGGCGGGCAGCGTTTCACAAGTGGTCTTTAGATTTGGTACATTTCATTCAGTGCACGCGGAACCCATTTTCCCCACTTTCTGCAGCTTTCCCGTAGCTCGAAGAAACCATTCCGAGGTATTCACCGTCAGTCACATTCGGTGATGGTACAAACAAATCTCTCATCTATCCTATCTTCTTTTTTATATTCTTCTTAAAAAAGAACAGAATTCTATTTATATTTCAACATTAAATTATTGCTTTTTTGAAAAGTATTATTCTTTGTAAATGTTGTAGATAAAACAAAGCAAAGGAAACTGTAAAAGATGAAAAACGAAAATTGTAAGATGTACGACCTGTTTTAAACATCAGGTAACAGGTCTATAATTTGGCAATAAATAAATAAGTAAGTAAATAAATAGCTTTCAACCGAAGAGAAACGGCTTTATGCGTCACATTCAGTTGTTGCGCGAGTTCCTGTTGAGCTCGAGTGTCACCTTCATCCAGTGAGGCGTGCAGTTCGCTGTCTCCGAACTTTTTCGGTGGTTTCTCGGCGCTCGTCGTTTCTCACGTCAAAATCACCGCTTTCGAATTTTTTGACCCACTCGAAACACTGCGTTTCCCCATGAGCACGTTCGCCGAAAGCTTCGACGAGCTTTCGATGCGATCCTGCAGCAGTTTCCTTCAAATGATAACAGAAAACCGATGCTGTCCACTAATTTCAGTTAGTAGGCGCATAATTGGACGTCTTTACGGGTTTGAAACGATGTGTGTAACTTGGGTCACTGTGTGTTGACATTCGGTTTCATACTTCTACACCTATTAGGGTGGATGAGAAAAAAAAAAGTCGAGTGTCATTTTATGAAGTCCTCTGGGATGCCGAGGCTTCTGTTAGGCCTTGTGTTGTGACGGACGAGGAGAAAATCGTTTGCATTTTTGTGCCAGCGAAAACTGCGAAGTCGGTTTCTTCAATTTTCTGAGGGTAGCACAGTACACGGCACAGTTGATCGTTGCCCCCGGACAGAGGACGTCAGACACCGTCCAGAAGACAGTCGCCATGGCCTTATCAGGTTAGCGTGCGGCTTTGAACTTTGTCTTCAGAGTCGTGGTGGTGTGGCGTGGATTCCCGTTTTGTTTACAGGTTGTGGCGATGTCGGATACGAGGTTGTCACCATCAACATCATAACGCGCGAATACTTCCGCACCACCAGTGCTCGGTCGCTCTTTATTGTTTTGTATTGGGCGGCTAGGAACCCAATGATCACCCACCATTTGAGTACCCCAACTGGTGGACGAGTTTGTCAGCTCTGCATCTACATCTACATCTACATGATTACTCTGCAATTCACATTTAAGTGCTTGGTAGAGGGTTCATCAAACCACAATCATACTATCTCTCTACCATTCCAGTCCCGAACAGCGCGTGGGAAAAGCGAACACCTAAACCTTTCTGTTCGAGCTCTGATTCCTGTTATTTTATTTTGATGATCGTTCCTACCTATGTAGGTTGGGCTCAACAAAATATTTTCGCATTGGGAAGAGAAAGTTGGTGACTGAAATTTCGTAAATAGATCTCGCCGCGGCGAAAAACGTCTTTGCTTTAATGACTTCTATCCCAACTCGCGTATCATATCTGCCACACTCTCTCCCCTATTACGTGATAATACGAAACGAGCTGCCCTTTTTTGCACCCTTTCGATGTCCTCGGTCAATCCCACCTGGTAAGGATCCCACACTGCGCAGCAGTATTCTAACAGAGGACGAACGAGTGTAGTGTAAGCTGTCTCTTTAGTGGACTTGTTGCATCTGTCCTGCCAATGAAACGCAACCTTTGGCTCGCCTTCCCCACAATATTATCTATGTGGTGTTTCCAACTGAAGTTGTTCATAATTTTAACACCCAGGTACTTAGTCGAATTGACAGCCTCGAGAATTGTACTATTTATCGAGCAATCGAATTCCAACGGATTTCTTTTGGAACTCGTGTGGATCACCTCACACTTTTCGTTATTTAGCGTCAACTGCCACCTGCCACACCGTACAGCAATCTTTTCTAAATCGCTTTGCAACTGATACTGGTCTTCGGATGACCTTACTAGACGGTAAATTACAGCACCATCTGCGAACAACCTAAGAGAACTGCTCAGATTGTCACCCAGGGCATTTATATAGACCAGGAACAGCAGAGGTCCCAGGACGCTTCCCTGGGGAACACCTGATATCACTTCAGTTTTACTCGACGATTTGCCGTCTATTACTACGAACTGCGACCTTCCTGACAGGAAATCACGAATCCAGTCGCACAACTGAGACGATACCCCGTAGGCCCGCAGGTTGATTAGAAGTCGCTTGTGAGGAACGGTGTCAAAAGCTTTCCGGAAATCTAGAAATACGGAATCAACTTGAGATCCCCTGTCTGCAGAGAGAGACGTCCAGTTGTCCAGCGGGCTTTTCGACTATTGGTCCGTCGATCACCTCGAACCAGACTGCCCGCGCCTTCCAACAATGCAGGCCGGCGGCCACAAGGGAGGTGCGGCAGGTTTGTGCCACCTGCTGCAGTGACGACAGGGGCCTCGCACAACGACTCGCCGAGCTTTTGTTCGGTGCCAGGTCTGCGTACACGTTCTCTAAGCGCCTACGAGTATCTGCGATGCTCCGGTTTTCCGCCAAAAGAGACTCGATGACAGCTGTCTGCTTGGAACGCACCTGCATTACAGACGCCATTTTGAAGGCTGCGTATAGTGCCTGGCTACGAAGCGGAACTGCTGCGGCTGGAGCGGGAATATTCTGGATGTCTGAAAGAAGACGCCACACACAATAAGAGATACCGCATTTCTTCAACCGAAACTGACGGAGAAAAAAAGATGTTGCATTAGTTACCGAGCGCTCCTCATATACAAGATGGTTCATTGATCGTGACCGCGCCAAATATCTCACGAAATAAGCGTCAAACGAAAAAAGTACAAAAAACGAAACTTGTCTAGCTTGAAAGGGGAAACAAGTTGGCTCTATGGTTGGCCCGCTAGGTGATGCTGCCATATGTCAAACGGATATCACCTGCGGTTTTTTTTAATAGGAACCCCCATTTTTTATTACATATTCGGGTAGTACGTAAAGAAATATGAATTTTAGTTGGTCCACTTTTTTCGCTTTGTGATAGATGGCGCTCTAATAGTCACAAACGTATAAGTACGTGGTATCACGTAACATTCCGATATTTGCTTCGTGATACATTACCCGTGTTAAAATGGACCGTTTACCAATTGCGGAGAAGGTCGATATCGTGCTGATGTATGGCTATTGTGATCAAAATGCCCACCGGGCGTGTGCTATGTATGCTGCTCGGTATCCTGGACGACATCATCCAAGTGTCCGGACAGTTCGCCGGATAGCTACGTTATGTAAGGAAACAGGAAGTGTTCAGCCACGTGTGAAACGTCATACACGACCTGCTGCAACAAATGATGATGCCCAAGTAGGTGTTTTAGCTGCAGAACATCGATACACGATAAATCAGTCAAATCTAAAGGCAGTAAGTTCAACTGCATACCTAGGAATTACAATTACGAATGACTTAAATGGGAACCATCGCGTAGGTAATGTTCTGCGGAAAGAAAACCAAAGACTGCGATTTATTGACGTAACACGTAGGAGATGCAACAGATGTACTAAAGAGACTGCCTACACTACGTTTGTCCGACCTCTTATACAATACTGCTGCGCGGTGTGGGATCCTTACCTGATAGGACGGACGTAGTACGCCGAAAAAGTTCAAAGAAGGGCGGCACGTTTCGTATTATCGCGAAATGCGGGAGAGAGTGTCGCAGAAATGATACAGGATTTGGTGTGGACACCATTCAGACAAAGGCGTTTTTTCGTTGCGACGGAATCTTCTCACGGAATTAGAATCACCAATTTTCTCCTCCGAATGCGAAAATATTTTGTTGACACCGACCTACATAGAGGGAAACGACCACCACCATAAAATAAGGGAAATCAGAACTGGTTCGGAAAGACATAGGTGTTCGTTCTTTCCGCGCGCTGTACGAGACCGGAATAAAAGAGAATTATTGTGAACGTTGGTGGCTGAATCCTCTGGCACTTGAATGTGAAGTAGATGCTGATGAGTGAGTCTGTAGCCGGTGATCAAACGTGTTCCGAAAGTGCAGTCGACATCTTGCGGCTGTCTCAGCAGACAGGTGTATGTCGCCCGTACCGTCTGAGAGGTTAGTTTTTATTGCCACCTGCGTCATTGTCTCGTGTGCAAGTTGGAAGTTGTCCCGAGACTTTCAGGGTGGAGGTGCTGGTGGGGTGGAGGGGGGGGTAGGAGACAGAGAGAGAGAGAGAGAGAGAGAGAGAGAGAGAGAGAGAGAGAGAGAGAGGGGGGGGGGGTACGGAACGGTCCAGATTGTAAGAGCCGACGCCATTGTTCTGACTGGTGGGCGGTTGTGAAATCGCATTCCTCGGAATTAATCGCGTCGCGAAGACTCGTCTAAAAATACGTGGCCAGCCTGTGTTGACACGCAGGTAGTGGGCGAGATCGGACACTCTCTGCTACACAGCTGGGGACGAAGAGCCAGAGCGCGTTCAGAACAGAACACAACAGCGGCAACAACTGTACACCGTTGCCGGCGGAGTCCTTGTACTCTGGAACGAAAGAGGAGAGGGAGGTTGTTACCGATGGGCTAGCTGTAGGAATGAGTAATAACATACCCAGATACTGCAAAAAAAGAAAAAAAAAAGTGTAACTTGATCATTACCTTAACGCATTTCGCTACGGTGGACAGATATGTTGCAACTTTGAACATAGCTGGTAAGGTTCAGTGACCGTGTCAGAATTATATTAGAACAAGTAAGCCCTCGGTCACAAATATTATGTCAAAATTGACCAGGTTTCGACGCTACTATCAACGTCGTCTTCAGAATTAAACTAACTGTTCTAAAACATTATAGGTACGTTGTTGTTGTTGTTGTGGTCTTCAGTCCTGAGACTGGTTTGTTGCAGCTCTCCATGCTACTCTATCCTGTGCAAGCTTCTTCATCTCCCAGTACCTACTGCAGCCTACATCCTTCTGAATCTGCTTAGTGTATTCATCTCTTGGTCTCCCCCTACGATTTTTACCCTCCACGCTGCCCTCCAATACTAAATTGGTGATCCCTTGATGCCTCAGAACATGTCCTACCAACCGGTCCCTTCTGCTAGTCAAGTTGTGCCACAAGCTCCTCTTCTCCCCAATTCTGTTCAGTACCTCCTCATTACTTATTCGATCTACCCATCTAATCTTCAGCATTGTTCTGTAGCACCACATTTCGAAATCTTCTATTCTCTTCTTGTCCAAACTATTTACCGTCCATGTTTCACTCCCGTACATGGTTACACTGCATACAAACACTTTCAGAAACGACTTCCTGACACTTAAATCTATACTCGATGTTAACAAATTTCTCTTCTTCAGAAACGCTTTCCTTGCCATTGCAAGTCTACATATTATACACTACGTACTTCGACCATCGTTAGTTATTTTGCTACCCAAATAGCACAACTCCTTTACTACTTTAAGCGTCTCATTTCCTAATCTAATTCCCTCAGCATCACCCGACTTAATTCGACTACATTCCATTATCCTCGTTTTGCTTTTGCTGATGTTCATCTTATATCCTCCCTTCAAGACACTGTCCATTCCGTTCAACTGCTCTTCCAAGTCCTTTGCTGTCTCTGACAGAATTACAACGTCATCGGCGAACCTCAAAGTTTTTATTTCTTCTCCATGAATTTTAATACCTACTCCGAATTTTTCTTTTGTTTCCTTTACTGCTTGCTCAATATACAGATTGAATAACATCGGGGATAGGCTACAACCCTGTCTTACTCCCTTCCCAACCACTGCTTCCCTTTCATGCCCCTCGACTCTTACAACTGCCATCTGGTTTCTGCCTTCTTTCGAAACGAACTCGTCAGTGACCCATTTTCGTACATTTTCATACGAAGTGAAGCTTTGTTCAGCGAAAGCCTGTCCCAGTGACAGGTGTTAATCGGACGGAGCCAAGTCTGGAGAACAAGCCGCATGCGCTTGTATTTC
This sequence comes from Schistocerca cancellata, assembly GCF_023864275.1. Lineage (NCBI taxonomy): Eukaryota > Metazoa > Arthropoda > Insecta > Orthoptera > Acrididae > Schistocerca > Schistocerca cancellata. Next base: position 14,575,160 of record NC_064636.1, read on the forward strand.
CCAAATGAACGCCTCGATCGTTTCCCTGAGCCGTTTTACTGTGTGTTAAAGGACGTTATCATGTAGCAGTATGTGTTGCCTTTCCCAATATTCCTGTCGTTTTTCACGTCACGCTCGATTTAAATCGATCATTTGCTGTTGGTAGCACGGCCTTGCCGCAGTGGATACACCGGTTCCCGTGAGATCACCGAAGTTAAGCGCTGTCGGGCGTGGCCGGCACTCGGATGGGTGACCATCCGGGCCGCCATGCGCTGTTGCCATTTTTCGGGGTGCACTCAGCGTCGTGATGCCAATTGAGGAGCTACTCGACCGAATAGTAGCGGCTCCGGTCGAGAATACCATCGTAACGAACGGGAGCGCGGTGTGCTGACCCCGCGCCCCTCCTATTCGCATCCTCCACTGAGGATGACACGGCGGTCGGATGGTCGCGGTAGGCCACTCGTGGCCTGAAGAAGGAGTGCTGTTGGTAGCGATCAGTGTTCACCGTGTCACCAGCTCATAGTAGATGACAGCCTTCTGATCCCACCAAACACAGAGCATTGTCTTCTTTGCAAACCGATTTGGTCTTGCAGTGGATGTCGTTGGTTCGCCTGGATTTACCCATTATTTACGACGCTTAGGATTCATTTCTGCCGGCCGATGTGAGCGACTGGTTCTGGGCGCTTCAGTCCCGAACCACGATGCTGCTACGGTCGCAGTTTCGAATCCTGCCTCGGGCATGGATGTGTGTGATGTCCTTAGGTTAGGTAGGTTCAAGTAGTTCTAAGTTCTAGGGCACTGACGACCTCAGATGTTATGTCCCATAGTGCAAAGAGCCTTTTGAACCGTTTTTTTTATCCATTTCTCATCACCTGTCACTATTTGATGTAGAAACAACTTTCTTTTGTAGCTGGCGAGCAGCAATTCGCAAGTGATCTTTCGATCTGCTTGCTTTCGTCCACTTCAAGCGGAACATACTTATCCACTTCCTGTACCTTTCCCGTAGCTTTCAACCGAAAAGGAACGGCGTTCTGCCATACATTCAATTGTTGCGCGAGTTCCAGTAAGGCGTGCAATTCGTCGTCTTCAACTTTTTTGATGGTTTTCCGAGCTCGTCAAAATCACCGGTTTTGAAATTTTTGAACCGCTCGAAGCACTGTGTTTTCGCAAGAGCACGTTCGCCGAAAGCTTCGACAAGCGTGCGATGAGATTTCAGCGGCAGTTTTCTTCAAATGGTAACAGAAAACCCACGCTGTGACATCCAGTGACCGATTCTGCACTACGCACGCGTCGTTCGCATCTAGCGCTGTTGACCAGACACTGGACGAACTGTCGCTCCTTTCCCGCGCTTCTCAGCCCCATTCGGCTCGTAGTACCCTCCAAACCTCGTCTTCCTTCATCCTCCGTTTATTCTTCTAATCCCTTTTATTTTGACTTTCCTCTTCCCCTTTCCTTTCCCACTTTCTCTGTTGATCCGTCACAAAAATGTGCCTCCACCAGAGCAGTGCTGGGACAGATAGTTTGCTTCCCCACACTAGTTAACGCCACTGTCAAGCTACCGTGTCCTGCCAACTAAAGAAGGGGGGAAAAAATGTTGGAGATTGTGTATCGAAAAGGTGGTTATAATGTGAGAGTAACTTAAATATCGACAGATACTGCCGTCGCATCTGCATCTCATCTTCAGCTTCTTCGTGTTGTCGACTTACCCTCGCACACATCACTATTACGGTCCGCCGCTCGTGGTCTCGCGGTAGCGTTCTCGCTTCCCGAGCACGGGGTCCCGGGTTCGATTCGCGGCGGGGTCAGGGATTTTCACCTGCCTCGAGATGACTGGGTGTTTGTGTTGTCCTCATCATTTCATCATCATCCAGGAAAGTGGCGAAATTGGACTGAGCAAAGGTTGGGAAATTGTACGGGCGCTGATAACCACGCAGTTGAGCGCCCCACAAACCAAACATCATCATCACTATTACATTTTTCTTAGTATCTTCATTAGTTTCAAAAGCTCCGAGAGGCGTAAGATACACAAAACAATAACTTTTTACTTACCTTCATTATCATGTCGTCTTTGTTTATGCGCCTAGGTTGGTTGGTTGTTCGGAGGAAGAGACCAAACGTCGAGGTCATCGGTCTCATCGGGTTAGGGAAGGACGGGGAAGGGAGTCGGCCGTGCCCTTTCAGAGGAGCCATCCCGGCATTTGCCTGGAGCGATTTAGGGAAATCACGGAAAACCTAAATCAGGATGGCCGGACGCGGGATTGAACCGTCGTCCTCCCGGATGCGATGCGTCTAGGGGTTACGTTCTTGTGGCTGTAAGTTTCATTTTGTAGATTCTTGTTGAGCTAACTGATGAGATTCATCCTCTTGCTATGAATATATTTCCATTTTATCCCATTTTTTCTACACCACACTGACCTCACAATCTCCAGTTTCGTAAAACCGTCAATTGCATTGTTGTAGACAAAATTAAAAAGAACACGTTCGCTTCCGTCATAAGTGTGCCCACTACTCTCTGTAACAATCTGTGGAAGTCGCAATATTCCAAAGAGTTTACGAAGATATAACATTAATTTATAAATGAATCTAGAAATAAATTTCGTAGTCAGCGTTAGATTGTGCAATTAATAATATGAATTTTAAATATACCAGGTATTTTCGCAATTTGAAATATTTTTACAAGAAGAGTAATTTTATCTGTACCTACAGAGCACTAAAAAAATAACTTCTTTTTTGTACATATTAGTCTGAAATGTAATAAACCGTAAACAAAATCAAATGAAATTCTTCCAGTGAAAACAGCCGAGAATGTTCAGCTATACCACATTCGGGATTAATCCTGGTATTGGCTGTAGTTATGGTCTTCAGTCCTGAGACTGGTTTGATGCAGCTCTCCATGCTACTCTATCCTGTGCAAGCTTCTTCATCTCCCAGTACCTACTGCAGCCTACATCCTTCTGAATCTGCTTAGTGTAATCACCTCTTCGTCTCCCTCTACGATTTTTACCCTCCACGCTGCCCTCCAGTACTAAATTGGTGATCCCTTGATGCCTCAGAACATGTCCTACCAACCGGTCCCTTCTCCTAGTCAAGTTGTGCCACAAACTCCTCTTCTCCCGAGTCCTATTACCTCCTCACTAGTTATGTGATCTACCCATCTAATCTTCAGCATTCTTCTGTAGCACCACATCTCAAAAGTTTCTATTCTCTTCTTGTCTAAACTATTCATCGTCCACGTTTCACTTCCATACATGGCTACACTCAATACAAATACTTTCAGAAACGACTTGCTGACACTTAAATCTATACTCGATGTTAACAAATTTCTCTTCTTCAGAAATTTTTTCCTTCCCATTGCCAGTCTACATTTTATATCCTCTCTACTTCGACCATCATCAGTTATTTTGCTCCCCAAATTGGTACTGGCTACTTTCATTAAAAAAAAGTTAGAAAAGTGTGTCCCATTACAGTGTGGAGTAACATACCTGGCAGCCACACAAAGTCGAGACTACCACGCCATTCCGTTGTGTTGCAGGGTTCAGTAATTGTCTGGGTGTGGCTGGTGCTGCACGGAGAAATGAGCTGTCGGTGTGATAACGGGTTGGCCCTCGGACATTTTCTGTAGGAGTGACGCTGACTGTGTCCGTGGTGCTTCGATGCGCTACTGTTGGGTAACTGTTTAGGTGCGACTCTGAATGGTGAACAAACGTAGCTGTTGATGAGACACTGGACGCCCTGCATTGGACTCTACTCCCCTGGAGGAAAGGTGTATGTTGCTGCGTGTTACAGCTAGTGGAGACGTAACCGAGTTGACCCCGTGACGCCGTCTGTAGGACTGTTGGGCTGTCCCAGCACCGCTTGACTATCTGGCTGTCACTGGCGCCATCCAGACAGTGTGGGGCTAGTCCTCTGGTGCCGTCTATTGGAGTCGTGTCTCCTGGTGAGATGTTGCGTGTGGGTGCGGCACTGTCCAACCCCAGCATCTGGTGTTTGTGTGTGGCTGATGGTGCTGAGCTAGGAGACGCACGCAGGTGGTGACGAGGTAACCGGACCGACCCACGCGCTCCCTCCGTCGGACCGTTCTGAGTCCCTCGGACCGTTCTCCACGGGTACGGTGCGTCACGCGGTGGTCCCGTCGTGTGGATGAATGATACGGCTGCACTTCTACTCGAGCGCCGTCCGCCACCCTCGCCTGCAGTCCATCGAAGAGGAGGGCGAGGAGGAGGTCTACCGCCTGGACCAGATCCACGAGTTCGAGCAGGTCAACCCACTCTGGAGGGACGAACTCACCCGCCTCCTGCTCGCAGGTACCGACGGCGGGCGCAGCGTAGAAACGACATAGCTGTCTGATGCACTGCTGCACGCATTCAAACTTGACTGACGTGTCTCCCCCTTTCCCAAACCCACCAGTTCTTCCGCGGACAATTTCTTCAATGACTGAGCTACTGACTTACGACTCCCAACCCAAAATCGCTGCCAATACTGCTCTCCTACTTTCCAAACTTCACACAAGCACTGCTGCCTACCTGGAAGGAGATATCCACCAGCCACAGTCTGGAGATCCCTAGACCACAGTGTGGGAGATCCCTAGACCACAGTGTGGGAGGTCCCTGGACCACAGTCTGGGAGGTCCCTGGACCTCAGTCTGGGAGGTCCCTGGACCTCAGTCTGGGAGGTCCCTGGACCACAGTCTGGGAGGTCCCTGGACCTCAGTCTGGGAGGTCCCTGGACCTCAGTCTGGGAGGTCCCTGGACCTCAGTCTGGGAGGTCCCTGGACCACAGTCTGGGAGGTCCCTGGACCACAGTCTGGGAGGTCCCTGGACCTCAGTCTGGGAGGTCCCTGGACCACAGTCTGGGAGGTCCCTGGACCTCAGTCTGGGAGGTCCCTGGACCTCAGTCTGGGAGGTCCCTGGACCTCAGTCTGGGAGGTCCCTGGACCTCAGTCTGGGGGGTCCCTGGACCTCAGTCTGGGGGGTCCCTGGACCTCAGTCTGGGGGGTCCCTGGACCTCAGTCTGGGGGGTCCCTGGACCTCAGTCTGGGGGGTCCCTGGACCTCAGTCTGGGGGGTCCCTGGACCTCAGTCTGGGGGGTCCCTGGACCTCAGTCTGGGGGGTCCCTGGACCTCAGTCTGGGGGGTCCCTGGACCTCAGTCTGGGGGGTCCCTGGACCTCAGTCTGGGAAGTCCCTAGTCCGCCTGCTTAGCCGAGTGGCGCCAGCACAGTAGCTCAGCGTGTGCGGTCAGAGGGTTAAATGCCCTCTGTGATAAAAAAACTGATTCAGTGGATCAACAATAAACCTGAACAAGTGTCATAGGACGTCCGCCCCGAACAAATACGCCGACCCTTAACGAACAAAATGAGATTTAAAAAAATGTTGTTACGTGTTTGGCGCCCATGCAGTGGGCCCAGGTTCGATTCCCGACCGGGTTGGAGATTTTCTCCGGTCGTAGACTGGGTGTTGCGGTGTTGTGATCATCGTTTCATCCTCATCACAGCTACGCTAGTCGCACAGTGTGGCGTCCACTGCAGTAAGACTTGCACTCGTCGGCCGAACTTCGCCGTATGGGGCGACCCGGCTGGAAATGCGACATACTCATTACGTTTTTTATAATTTTTTCATGTCGGGCCAGAGTCATAATATATTTCCTCAAAGTCAGTACCGCCATTAGACTGTTTTTTTTTAATATTTGCAGTGTTACATTTACACGATCATGATTTCGGCTTTAAATGTACTATTAGACACATTGTCATAAGGGACGGTAAACTCAGTTAAAAAACAAAGCAGTAGGTTTTTACCAGAAATATTGACCCTTAGACAATCTAATAGTATATTTTACATACGACAGTATGCCATGTTAGGCACTGTATAACATTGAAACCACTTGATAATGGCAACTTAAAGCCGAAATCATGATCGTGTAAATGCAACACTGGAAATTAGAAAAAAAATTCTGGGTCGTTCTCAGCCACCTCCAGTTTTCTTTGTCAGTTAACTAGTTCGATTCGGACCAACGTCTTCATCTCGTAGCAACACTTTTGCAACCTCAGTTGTTGTTATTTGTCGGGTATATTGCACAGCTCGCGGTGTAGTGATTACTGTCCGTGCCTCTAGGTGCCGGGGTCGCGAGTTCGATTCCAGGCCGAGTCGGAGTGTTTCTCCACTCAGAAACTGAGCGTTTCTGCCGTCTGATGACGAGATCGAAGAACGAAACAGGAGTCGACAGGGAAGAGGTAGGGGTGCAGTGTTAGAATCGGAATTTCAAGATTTTGAACACGGCTGAAACAGCAACTGTTGAAAACCTTCACGGTAAACGATAACAGCCAAACAGTTGCAGGATAAAGATTTGTTGAAATCCTTGACCACGGTTTCGGTATATGTAAATATATCTTCATCAGAAGCAAAAATACACTAAAATCATATCCTGCAGTGGAGATACATGAAACAATCGTGCTAAAGTAATAACGTTAACTAAAACTGTATGAGTGTGTGACACAATGTGCTTTCAGTAATAGCACACGTGAATTAATGTTAAACTGAAAAAAAACAAAGCTCAGTGTTAAGGAAGGTGTGCAGTGTACATACAATTTGGCAGTACATTAACAATAAATGTTCAAAAATGTCTCCACTGAGTTCATTGCATTTAGCCGCACGTGTATGAACAGATTTTGTCGCTCCTTTCAGTTTCAGCGGGCTGTTCTTAGTTTCGTCTATTGCATTCATAATGCGAGCACTGTTGTTATTATGTTCTCTCACTAAAGAATACAGAAAACTAACTCGTTTAAAGGTCAGGAAACGACTGAAACAACTCACTAACGTGATTAAAATTCTTCTGGGTATTATGCCGCGTCGTTGCTAAAAACAAACAACAATAATAAACTAAAACTGACGTTTCGGCCGAATTGCATTGGCCTTCCTCAGAGCACGAGGAATGCCTGTTGCAATTTGTCCGAACCGTCGGTTTTAGTTTATTATTGTTGTTTGTTTTTAGCGTTGACCATAATACCCAGAAGAATTTTAATCACTACGACACCGGCCGCGGTAGGCTACGCTCTTATAACTTACTAACGGTTGCCAACAATGACAAATCTTTCTACATTCTTAATGGAAAGTAAACCAATTTACTTCTGTAATATTCTTTGCTTCTCGGAATGTTGTTGAAAACTATTGCAGATAAACGTCCGGGACGTGTTTTATTAGACTCGCCAGACCAGTGACAACAAGATAAGTGGAAATCGTGCTATAACTTTGTACAGTTTTGCAATGGCTTCATATTAGTGAAGCGGCTAAATTTCAAGCAACGTCTATTATTAACCGTAACTCCGTAGCTAAACATTTGCGGACCTATGCTTATGTGAACTTTTTTCTTTAGTTTTACTTGTAGAACAACATATTAAAATCTTTCAACATCTTCGTGAATCACCTTGTATTGTGGTATTCCATGTGTTCGGTGGTTACTGTGCAAGTCAGCGTGTTACTACCAACGATAGTCGGATCGTTTTGGACGGTCATTTCCATCCCATTGTGGTGATGGTTTCCAGCACGACAAGGCACCAGTTTACAAGCCTCGCGTCGTCCAGGACTGATTTTGTGAGCACGAGGATGAATTGTCTCATCTCCCCTGCCATTATTATTGAGCCTTGGTGGTCCACTTTGGTGAGAAGAGCACTTGATCGTTATCCACTGCGTCAGCATTATCTGAACTTCCCACTAATTTGCGGGAAGAATGGTATAAGAGTCCGTTTAAAATCATACAGCGCCTGTATTTATCCATTCGGAGACGCCTGCAAGTTGTTTCCAATGCCAGCGGGTTTCCCTACATCGTGTTAGGCATGGTAATGTGTTGCATTGTATTTTTGGGGTTTCCGTATTTTTTGCGCATCTCTAGAGTTGAGCCAACGTCATGCTGCAGTGATCACACCGGTTCCAGTTAGAGCACCGAAGTTAAGCGCTATCGGGCTTGTCCAGCGCTCGGATGGGTGACCTCCCGGCTTTGTCGGCCAAGCGGCGTGTACTCAGCAATTGTTAGACCACCTGAGGAGCTGCTTGGCTGAGAAATAGCGGCTCCGGTCGCGCAGACTTGACAGCGGCCACATCGTGACACCTAAGGCGTGAGGACGACACGGCGGTCGGTCGGTACCGTTGAGCGTGCTGACGCCTGTTCAGATACAGTTATTCTCTGTGAAGTGCGAGTGCTACGCTGACATGAAAGGCTGGCATAGGAGAGGAATTCGTGGTGCGCCACATCGAACCAGTCCCAAGTGCAATGATTACAAAAATTAGCATTGTAAAGTGTTAAAAATCTATTAAATATGTTTTATAAGTAAATACGAGGGTGATTTGAAAAGTTCTAGGAAGGGAATAGAAAAAAAGTACTTACACCACTGAAACTTTTTATTTTTTATTTTTCGATGTAGTCTCCTTGTAGTAATGCAATTGGTCCAAAGATGGTCGAGTGCCTTCATCCCATCTCGAAAACGAGTTTCCTCCAGGCCCGCAGAATAGCTGTCAACTCGGCGTACCAATTCTTTGTTTGAAGTGAATCTTCGTCCACCAAGCAAAATTTTCAATTTTTGGAAGAGATGGAAGTCTGATGTAGCCAAACCAGGTAAATAAGGTGGGTGTGGCAGCAATTCATACCGTAGTTCGTGTAATTTTGCCGTGGCGACGGCACATGTGTGCAGTTGCGTATTGTCGTGATGGAAGATGACTTTCGTCCTTGATAAACCTGGCCTTTTTTGGCGTATCTTTTGTTGCAATTTGTCCAGGAGGTTAGCATAGTATTCTCCAGTAATTGTTTGCCCAGTGGGGAGAATATCTACTAACAGAATGTCCTTCGCATCCCAGATGCCGTGACCTTTCCCGCCGAAGGAATTGTCTTTGCTTTCTTTGTGGCGGAGAATCAGATTGTTTCCACCGCTTTGACTGTTACACAGGAGCCTACCGTGCAACTGGTAACCAGCAAAGCCTCCGGACTGTACACTGCAGTGCAGTCTGGTACACAGTCACTTCTTTGTTTCGTGTCTGGGGTATAATAGTGCAGCCTAGTTTCATCTGTGGCCTCAAACCGGCGCAAAAAATGTTGTTAGTTTCTCCTAAAAGGAGCCAAACATTGTTCCGATATGTCCATACTCGCGCGTTTTTGATCCAGCGTCAAGAGTCGCGGCACCCATCTTGTATACAGTTTTTAGATTTCTAATTCTTCAGTTAAAATGTGACGTACTCTTTCAGATGACATCTGGGAAGCGCGAGCAATTTCGCGCTCTTTCAATCGCCGATCCTCCGTGACCATTTTGTGCACTTTTGCAGCGATTTCTGGAGTAGTGACTCATCTTGGCCGACCACTGCACGCATCGCCATCTAATCTCTCCCGACCAAATTTAAATTCATCTGCTCACTTGGCAACAGCTGAATATGACGGAGCAGAGTCCCGCAGTTTATTCTGGAAATGGGCACGATTGTCCTTTGCTCTCATACATTTCCTTACGAAGTACTAAATCACTGCTCGAATCTCGATTTGTTTCCATCTTCGCAAATCACTACGCGGGAACAACAGAGCTACGTCACCGCCACAGCTCTTTTGCAAGAGTGTTTACAGACGACAGTCCGATGAATATCACGTGACCAACTCGTTGCGCTTGCGCTGACCTCTCTTGGTGATTCTGAGAACTTTTCAAACCACCCTCGTATTTACCCTACGTCGCCCAGGTTGTGATGCCAACTTACGGCACACTCAACGTTGGTACAAAGAAGTGATTGTGTACTAGACTGCACTGCAGTGTACGGTCCGGACGCTTTGCTGGTTACCAGTTGCACGGTAGGCACCTGTGTAAGCAGCAGCGGCGGCTGCCCTGGAGGCGAGGCCTGGAAGACAAAGCGGTGCTGGAGAGGGCTGGAGTCTGTTTGCTGTGCGCCCTTCAGCCGTCGCTGCGCCGGTCCCTTTGTTTAGACTCTAGGAGTCCAGCACGCCTCAGGCACCCGACATTGCTCTGTACGCAACTGCGCTGGAAAGTCGCAGCGGACGCTGACTACGCCTCTAGGCACTGTACAGTGCCTGGCGAAGGGTACTTACTACTCCTCACCGTATTCGATTTGCGTTCGGAGTTACGGGGGTGATAAGATGGTCCACACTGCACGTGGTGTTACCAAACCTATGGGCGGGACAGTTAAACATACGGAATAAGTTAGTTGAAGATTGTCCACTGACAGGCGTTACTACTGAGCGCTCCGGATTCCTGAATGCCAGTGAAAAGGGGGTGGAATAGAGCAGCAGTATGGCCGTTCGGTTGTAGTTCTGTTTCCGTGTATAAGGATGGTTTGATAAGCCAGGTAAAAAAAAAAAACAAAAAAAAGTTCTGTAAACAACTCACCGTACTTCTTAGAAGGATAAACACGTGGTCCAGCATGCTTCCAGCTTTTTCATCCCATCGAAAAAATGGGTTCTCTCAAACTCTGCAAAATACTTCTCGACTGCAACTATTACTTTCTCACTTGATCGAAAAATGTCTTCCCAGCAAGCGAAGGTTTAAGTTGGGGAACAGGAAGAAGTCAGTTGGAGCTTTTGGCAAACTCGCTACACGTGTTCGGAAAAACAACAAACTCACTCTGACCACCAAAATTCTTGCATATCAAACTTGCGTCCTCAGCATCCTTTTGTATGAATCGGAAACATGGACTACCTGTACCAAACAAGAACTTCGCCTTAATGCTTTCCACATGCGGTGCCTGAGATCCATCCTCGGAGTAACGTGGAAGGACCGAGTGACCAACAAAGCAGTGCTATCTAAAACTAACTGCGACAGTTACTTCTGCTATCTCGAAGCAGAGAAGACTCCGCTGGCTGGGACACGTCCACCGTACGGATCCTGACAGATTACCACGCGAGGTGATGCCCGGAGAGATCTCTATAGCCAAAAGACTTGTATTGACGTTCGAGGACTCCTGTAAACGAGATACGGAGAGCTGTGGAATCGACACAAACAGATGGGAGGCACGGGCTAGCACGAGACCAGAGTGGCGTGATGATGTATCATCTGGAATGTCGAAGCACGATGAAGGCTTGTTAGACAGATTAAGTCACAAAAAGCTTCGCAATGCTACCACTGCTCCTGCCTCAGCAGCCAGATACACTTGCGACAATTGCGGCAGGAGATGCCGTGCTGACATTGGCTTGTCAAGTCATATGAAAAAATGCAACCCATAAACACACGGACACTGCAACAATCATCTACCAAGATGTCGTGGCATATATATATATATATATATATATATATATATATATATATATATATATATATATACACTCCTGGAAATGGAAAAAAGAACACATTGACACCGGTGTGTCAGACCCACCATACTTGCTCCGGACACTGCGAGAGGGCTGTACAAGCAATGATCACACGCACGGCACAGCGGACACACCAGGAACCGCGGTGTTGGCCGTCGAATGGCGCTAGCTGCGCAGCATTTGTGCACCGCCGCTGTCAGTGTCAGCCAGTTTGCCGTGGCATACGGAGCTCCATCGCAGTCTTAAACACTGGTAGCATGCCGCGACAGCGTGGACGTGAACCGTATGTGCAGTTGACGGACTTTGAGCGAGGGCGTATAGTGGGCATGCGGGAGGCCGGGTGGACGTACCGCCGAATTGCTCAACACGTGGGGCGTGAGGTCTCCACAGTACATCGATGTTGTCGCCAGTGGTCGGCGGAAGGTGCACGTGCCCGTCGACCTGGGACCGGACCGCAGCGACGCACGGATACACGCCAAGACCGTAGGATCCTACGCAGTGCCGTAGGGGACCGCACCGCCACTTCCCAGCAAATTAGGGACACTGTTGCCCCTGGGGTATCGGCGAGGACCATTCGCAACCGTCTCCATGAAGCTACGATCGTCTCCATGGGAGAATAGCAGCCTGCATTGCTGCGAAAGGTGGATATACACTGTACTAGTGCCGACATTGTGCATGCTCTGTTGCCTGTGTCTATATGCCTGTGGTTCTGTCAGTGTGATCATGTGATGTATCTGACCCCAGGAATGTGTCAATAAAGTTTCCCCTTCCTGGGACAATGAATTCACGGTGTTCTTATTTCAATTTCCAGGAGTATATATATATATATATATATATATATATATATATATATATATATATATGAGGGTAGTTCTTACGGAATACGCCCCCCCCCCCGACTCTCCCCCACCCCAACAGAATTCACCTAACCAGTTGACAAAGTGATCTCCGCCTTCTTCGGTACATTTTCACCAGAGTTTGTCCATGGTGTTGGCTGTTGTTTTGACTCTGGTGTTTAATAATGGATCTAGGTTTTTTCAGTAATCACAAATCGGCGGAAAAAGTCTTGCGGATTGAAGTTAAACATCGCCAGACGTCGCATTGAAACAGGATGTCAAATTAAACACCTTCCAGCCGTCGAGTTTCCAAATGTATGTTACTTGGCTACCAGTTTTGGCGGTTTACTACGCCGTCTTCAGGCACCCGCCGACCTGTAGGAAGTTTCCGGTTCGGTTCTGGTCAAAACAGGGGCCAGCAATACTGGTCCTCTATTAGTAGATTTGAAAAATGGTTCAAATGGCTCTGAGCACTACGAGACTTAACACCTGAGGTCATCAGTCCCCTAGAACTTACAACTACTTAAACCTAACTAACCTAAGGGCATCACACACATCCATGCCCGAGGCAGGATTCGAACCTGCGACCATAGCAGACTGAAGCGCCTAGAACCGCTCGGCTACCGCGTCGACTTACTAGTTGATTTCTCCTTGCTATAGCGATCACTTCAACCATCATCTGATGGGCAGATGATGGTTGATCGCTAAAGCAAGCAGAAATCTACTGATACAGAACCAATACTGCTGGCCCTTCTTTTCGTCAGAACCGAGTTGGAATCTTCCCACACGTCGGTCAGGGACCTGAAGACAGCCTAGTAAATCGCCGAAACTGGTAGCCAAATAAAGTAAGTTTGGAAACTAGACGGCTGGGAGGTGTTCGATTTTACATGCTGTTTCAAACAGTCGAGTCCCGCAACTATCTCTGAAGAGATGGACGTGCAGAGATTGTGTTGAAATGTGCCGGGTGCGCTTTCGGAATACTGTGAGCAATCGCGGCACCCGTATAGCGCACAGCTTCTTGGTAGAGAACTCTCCAAGCAGGACATTGTCCACTTCCTTAGTTGAGATGTCTACACTCTCAGCAATCTCAAGTGTTTTTTTATTTTTTTTTTATTTTGTCAGGGATTTCCTCTGTGGCGACCTCAATTGGATGGCCGGAACGGTTTTCGTCTTCGGTACTTATCCGACCACGTTTCAATTCTTTAACCCTTTCGTGAGCCGTGGGAAACATGCTTCCCACTACAGTGAACTAGCTGAGAGTCCCCTGGGATTCACGGTTCCTACCTCTGTACGGTGCTGCCACCTAGTGAACAGTATAGGGTACTGCTTCCAGTGGGAGGTTCCCGCCGTTTTTGCTGTACCTTCGCGCAGAGGCATTGTATAGCTGAGCCTTTTCAGTGCTGTTTGCGTGACATTTTGTGATTGTTTCCTCAAACCTATAGTATTTACCCAAATTTATGAAGGAAAACGTAAAATTGGAACGAAGAGAATTCCAGTTTGAAACAAAAGGAGCCATTTCTGCAGTAAAATGTATGGATAACCGTCCAGTCACTTTCCTGTCCTCAATTCATGACCCACGAGAAACAGCCACAGTTAACAGGAAAAACAAGGATGGTACTAGTACAGAGATTTCTTGTCCTGACGTTGTGGCAGAATACAACATAATAATGGTTGGTGTCGATAAGTTTGATCAATTACGAGAAAGGTATGCTATTGGCAGACGTTCTGTAAAATGGTGGCACAGAATATTTTATTTGCTGGTGGACGTTGCTGCAGTGAACAGTTTCATCCTGTGGAAAATAAGTGAAAGAGAAAGTGGACAGCACGATCAGCTCACATACAGCATCCATCTAGCCACGCAATTGACCGCTGGCTTCTCATCCCAAAAAAAATGCGTGGACAAAAAAACCTGTTTTTCTGGCAAAAAGGGGTGAAGTACCTGAAGATTTTCGTCATGTGACTGTAGGGGAGCATCGACCCATTTTAGGAGAAACCTACTGGAGGTGCCGTCATTGTAGTACCAAAGCTGCGGAAAAGAGCACTCGCTGTGTTTGTACATATTGTCAGATACCACTTCGCGTAGACCCGTGTTTCAGAAAATTTCACGGCAAGTAATTGTGAACAATCGTTCTAACAAGAGAAGTAAATTTGTCAAATAAATATGACATATATTGAAAAAGTTGTTTTTGTCATTTAACTCCAAGGAAGGGCAGTGGGGAGAATACTTCCCAGCTTGTTGTGTGACCTCATTTTCACAATTGGAGCAAATTTGATATTCTGTATGATAAATATACCTATCTGTTAACTACTATCTGCTCTCCATTCATTAAAAAAAACTGCTCAATAATTTTGCCCACGAAAGGTTTATGCAAAAAATAAATGGTCTCGAATGACGGTGCAGAGTCCGCGTGGACTTTTAGGCAGTTCTGTTTTGATTTGTGCGGCAGTCAAATGCTGCAAATACTGTTTATTAACAGCACGAAGCTCTGTTCTGTCCGTTGTCAGTCGCAGTCAGTGTACTGATTAATTCAGGCGGCTGTCAACAATGAACTGTACGCTATTGAAACTCTTTATACAAACCTTGGCACATTCAAGCTTACCAACCATTAAGGCGTAAAAAGGAATGTTTCATACCCTCGTGGAAATTAGCCAGACTTGTCAAACCACCTCGTACTTTGTGGTCCTATATATTTTGTGTCTTTATTTGTATTCATTCTTTCTTTTTCCTATATTTGAGCATGTAGGTTTTACATGCATACTTAATGTTTGTATGGTATACTCTTTATATTTGATTCATGTGATCTACTACGCCAAACGCTAAATAATGAATTGTGGTTAAAAAAATTCAACGCCTGTGTATGGAAGGAGGCGTGGAGATGCACGAGTCAGAAAACTGACCGCCGGCGGTGTTTTCCAATAAAGCGATGCGTGTCTGGTCCAGGTAAGACTGTATACACAGTCGCAAAGTATGTCCCAACTCCCATATTGGAACTTCCAGGTGGATTTAAAATGTGTAACTGGGACTCGAAGCAGGTACCTTCGCCTTTACCTACTGAGCTACGCGAGCCGTCAGACCTTTACTTCCGCCAGTACCTCGCCTGAGGGACTCGTCCGCCAGTGACGAAGGTCCCGGCTTCGAGTCCGAGTCCGACACACACAGTTGTAATCTGCCAGAAAGTTTCAAATCCGCTGCAGAGTGAAAATTCGTTCCGGAATCTCCCATATTACTCGGAATAACTCCCACACGAGGTTTTCTTTTTACATAGTTTTGTGCTGACTGTACGTGTAAGCTGTCTGACGCCGGCGCCCGCTGTTGTTTCAGAGGAGGACGAGGCCCAGATCTTCGTCAAGTTCTTCCGCTTCCACAAGTGCTACGACCTGATCCCCACCAGCGCCAAGCTGGTCGTCTTCGACACGCAGCTGCTCGTCAAGAAGGCCTTCTTCGCGCTCGTCTACAACGGTGAGTCCACAAGACGTACTTGTACCTGTACTACAGGCCGGCCGGCGGAATACTGCCCCAGTACCGCGCACGCCTAAGGTAGGCAACCCGAGTCACATCGTCTCTCCCTGACGCGCGAGATGCAAGTTGGGTTGCCTATCTTAGGCGTGGGCAGTCATATATACCAGGGCCAGCATTACGTATTTTGCCCACTCCGCTTAAGGGGACATTGTACGTGAAATTCGTTCAAATTTTACGTTTTCTGTTTTCTTCTCCGTAATGTACTTTGGACTTTGCTGAACATTTTCGTATGTAATACATTATGTATGTTGTTGTGGTCTTCAGTCCAGAGACTGGTTTGACGCAGCTCTCCATGCTACTCTATCCTGTGCAAGCTTCTTTATCTCACAGTACCTACTGCAACCTACATCCTTCTGAATCTGCTTAGTGTATTCATCTCCTGGTCTCCCTCTACCATTTTTACCATCCGTCCTGCCCTCCAATACTAAATTGGTGATCCCTTGATGCCTCAGAACGTGTCGTACCAATCGATCCCTTCTTCTAGTCAAGTTGTGCCACAAGTTTCTCTTCTCCCCAATTCTATTCATTATCTCCTCATTAGTTATGTGATCTACCCATCCAATCTTCAGCATTCTTCTGTAGCACCACATTTCGAAAGCTTGTATTCTCTTCTTGTCCAATCTATTTATCTTCCACGTTTCACTTCCATACATGGCTACACGGCACACAAATACTTTCAGAAACGACTTCCTGATACTTAAATCTACATTTGATGTTAACAAATACCTCTTCTTCAGAAACATTTTCCATGCCATTGCCAGTCTACATTTTATATCCTCTCTACTTCGAGCATCATCAGTATTTTGCTCCTCAAATAGCAAAACCCATTTACTACTTTAAGCGTCTCATTTCCTAATCTAATTCCCGGAGCATCACCCGATTTAATTCGACTACATTCCATTATCGTCGTTTTGCTTTTTTTGAGTTCACCTTATACCCTCCTTTCAAGACACTGTCCGTTCCCTTCAGCTGCTCCTCCAGGTCCTTTGCTGTCTCTGACAGAATTACAATGTCATCGGCAAACCTCAAAGTTTTTGTTTCTTCTCCATGGATTTTAATACCTACTCCGAACTTTTCTTTTGTTTCCTTTACTTCTTGCTCTATATACAGATTGAATAACATCGGCGATAGGCTACAACCCTGTCTCACTGCCTTCCCAACCACTGCTTCCCTTTCATGCCCCTCTACTCTTGTAACTGCCATCTGGTTTCTGTACAAATTGTAAATAGCCTTTCGCTACCTGTATTTTACCCCTGCCACCTTCAGAATTTGAAAGAGTATTCCAGTCAACATTGTCAAAAGCTTTCTCTAAGTCTACAGATGCTAGAAACGTAGGTTAGCCTTTCCTTAATCTGTTTTCTAAGATAAGCCATAGGGTCAGGATTGCCTCACGTGTTGCAACATTTCTACGGAATCCAAATTGATCTTCCCCGAGGTCCGCTTCTACCAGTTTTTCCATTCGTCTGTAAAGAATTCGCATTAGTATTTTGCAGCTGTGGCTTATTAAACTGATAGTTAGGTAATTTTTACATCTGTCAACTCCTGCTTTCTTTGGGATTGGAATTATTATATTCTTCTTGAAGTCAGCGGGTATTTCGCCTGTCTCATACATCTTGCTCACCAGATGGTACAGTTTTGTCAGGACTAGCTTTCCCAAGGCTGTCAGTAGTTGTAATGGAATGTTGTCTAATCCCGGGGCCTTGTTTCGACTCAGGTCTTTCAGTGCTCTGTCAAACTCTTCACGCAGTATCGTATCTCCCATTTCATCTTCTTCTACATCTTCTTCCATTTCCATAATATTGTCCTCAAGAACGTCACCCTAATATGTAATACATTGAAATGAGACAATTGTGAGACGTTCAAATGATATTTTGAATGTTGAGGTGTGACTGTCAAATACACTGCCACACTTGAGCAGCCAAGTCTTGGGACGTACACACTCTGGAAGGCTGCGATTTGCTTTGTTTCGTGCCTGCTGCTACGTCTCGGAAGTTGGCATTACGATGAAACAATTCAGTCATTTGTTTCTAATACTAGTTTTCGTTGAAAGTAGTGTGATTATCATGAGTAAGAGTGTTAGTAGCTTGAAGAAACGCAAATTTGCGGGTAACAGATATGTGAGACCTGCATTTTCTTCTGAAGTACTTGAAAACACCTGTGCTAGCCATGTCACGATTTGTGTCCACCTCCAGCAAACACTTGGTGTAAATACAGGCAAGCTGAATTTTCTGAATTTACACACAAACATTCTCTTCTTTGGCAGTAATGGAGGCAATCAAACCTATTTACGGAGAGCTGGCAAATCCTGAGCTCGTAAAGAAGTGTTTACATGGGAAGACCCAGAATGTGAATGAGTCCTTCAGTAATGTTGTGTGCTCCCGTGTGCCTAAAAATGTACTTGTTGGTCTTACGATGTTAGCAGTGTCTCACGCTATAATAACTTTTAGTGGTGGGAATCATGAAAGGCTTAAGGTTGTGGAGAAGTTAGGGGTAAGATTTGGACAGAACACAGCTAAAGGACTGCAGGAACTGGATAGCTTCGTGTACGTGAAGCAGAGTTAGCTGCTCAGCAAACGACAGAAGAAGGAACAAACAAAAGGAGGAGGCAAACACTGGGCTGTTGTGACGGTGAAGGAGACACAGACTGTGGGCCAGGGCAATTCTACTGCATAAAAGACGCAGAAATTAAAGCCTGTGTAAGAATTTGTAATAAAGAAGGTTTAAACCTCAATATCTCTGAACTACCTTTTTTGCAGTAAATGACCCGTTTTCTAAAAAAAGTAGTGATGGTAGACACATGAAATTTTCACAGCATGCGAAGTGGGAGATTCAACACTTATGGAACTAGAATAATTAAAATATCCTGAGTTGTTTTGTTTTTATGTTCATTTATTTACAGAATTCTGTCACAAAATTGAGTGCTTGGAAAAAAGAAGATAACATGCCCAACAATATAATTTTATTAATAATTCTTGACCAGTGCATCTAGAAAGGTCCATTCAATAATTATGGAAAATTGCAAGTTGGCGTCTTAAAAAGTATCAAAGATAATGGGTCTCAAAATTCGATAATTTAACATTGGCGGTATAGGACATACAGTGTCCCCTTAAATCAGTGGATTGAATGCGCTGGTTGTACTAATGAGGGAATGAGAAGCATTAGCCGCAGAGTGGCGTGTGTGTGTGTGTGTGTGTGTGTGTGTGTGTGTGTGTGTAAAAAGGGGGGGGGGGTTTATGCGGGAGGACGTTAATAGGCTTCTAGCAACTGCTGCTAGCTGGTGATATTAATCCACGCAGGACCAGAATGATTGTACTAGCAATCCGGCCTCGTAGCCTATTTGCAGTGGGCTGTTTATAAAATACTGAAATGGCAGTATCGAGTGCCGATATTTTCTTTTTATTTTACTTTTTTCGCAGTTTTCGGTGAATATTTGAAATTATTCTTTTGGAACTACAGTAGAACATAATTTTGCTTTCAATCTCTGACGAAGTCTTGCTATTTTTGGAGCCTTCGCGCGCAGTCTTTCTCTTTGACTTTGCGAAGCAAGTATAGGTCTCACGACGTACTAGTCCGGTTGCACTGGAAGAGGGGGGGGGGGGGAGGTGAAAATCCGATTTGCGACGAAACCAAACGACGGACACATCGGCCGGCTGGTGTGGCCGAGCGGTCCTAGGCGCTTCAGTCTGGAACCGCGTGATCGTTATGGTCGCAGGTTCGAATCCTGTCTCGGTCATGGATGTGTGTGATGTCCTTAGGTTAGTTAGGTTTAAGTAGTTCTAAGTTCTAGGGGACTGATGACCTCAGATGTTGAGTCTCACAGTGATCAGAGCCATTTGAACCATTTCACGGACACATCGGACACCTTGTGTTGCGCCACTTACTGTACGTGCAATTAGTATTGTTAGCAATTTGGTTATCGCCAAGGTCTTAGTGAGATAAACACACTGCTAGGCTGTTGATTTACAAAATATCTAATAATAAATCAATAGTTATATATACAGTTGTAAAATCCGCTGTGTATTTACAGTGTGCAACCGATATTTTTGAGGGCCGGTTCGTCGATATCTTTTTTTGCGTTTGATATACCTATACTTTCCGTCCATACATCGAGGGTCGTTATCGATCATATTTTCAGTATCGATGTATCGGATACCGTGTATTTAAAAAAAATATATCAGCAGTCGTAATTTGCATGATTGTTTTGTTCAAAATGGTTCAAATGGCTCTGAGCACTATGGGACTCAACTGCTGTGGTCATCAGTCGCCTAGAACTTAGAACTACTTAAACCTAACTAACCTAAGAACAGCACACAACACCCAGTCATCACGAGGCAGAGAAAATCCCTGGCACCGCCGGGAATCGAACCCGGGAGATTGTTTTGTGTCCTGTACTTAAGATGAGAACGGCTTTCCTATTGGCCATGGCATTCCAAGGGAAGGGCATGTCCATGGTGTGGCAGTTAATGAATGAATGCAGAAAGAGACAGAGCGAACGCTATTATTACGGATGTCACAGTTACTGATGAATCTCCCGGGTCTGTGAATCTTGTGTCCCCCCTGACGTTTCGGCCAGAACTGTGGTGGACATCCTCAGAGGTGCCCCTGTTTCCGCTGAGTCGTGCTGACTGACTGGTAGCGCGGAAACGGGCGGGCTAGTTTACACGTGATCGGCAGAGATAGTACTTCTCGGAGATAAAACTATTGAAGTGCCGTATGTCAAAGATAAAACTTTATCTACTGATTGTGATGATGATGTTTGGTTTGTGGGGCGCTCAACTGCGTGGTTATCAGCGCCCGTACAATTACCCAATCTTTGCTCAGTCCAATTTCCCCACTGTCCTGGATGATGATGAAAATGATGAGGACAACACAAACACCCAGTCATCTCGAGGCAGGTGAAAATCCCTGACCCCGCCGGGAATCGAACCCGGGACCCCGTGCTCGGGAAGCGAGAACGCTACCGCGAGACCACGAGCGGCGGACACTCTACTGATTGTGTAGAGGTATTACGCATATATCGTAAAGTTTCATGGCTTCGTCATTTCTGTTAAAATTATCCACATGTACGAGTTGTGTTCAAAAAGTGACTCCATATTTTTATTAAAAAATATTCATTTATTCATCAACATTCATGTTGTCCCCTTCAGAGTAATCCCCCTCAGATACAATACACTTGTGCCAACGCTTCTTCCAATCCTTGTAGCACTTCTCGTAAGTACATTTTGGTACAGCCTTGACTACCTCAAGCGATGCCGTTTTTATTTCCTTAATCGTTGAAAATCTTCGGTTTTTCATAGCATCTTCAGTTTTGGGAGCAGGAAAAATTCGCACGGGGCCAAATCCGTCGAATACGGTGGCTGAAGCGTAATGGTCGTGTTGTTTTCGGCCAGAAAATCTCTCACAAGCATCGATGAATGAGCAGGTGCGTTGTTGTGATGGAAAAGCCACGAATTGTTATTGCACAATTCCAGACGTTTTCTGCGTATCGCGTGTCTCAAACCGCGCGTAGCGTAAAGGTAATACTCCTTAATGACTGTACGACCTTGAGGCAAAAATCCATCATGCACTACGACATGGTAATTGAGAAAAAAAAGCGATTGAACTCTGCGGTTTTTTTTTTTTTTTTTTTTTTTTTTTTTTTTTTTTTTTTTTTTTTTGTGCTCCCATTGGGACGTTGGGCTTTGGTTTCGACGTAATAATTGTAAAGTAATGCTTCGTCATCAGTTATGACCCTTTGGAGCAAACAGGATCATCATTCAAGAAATCCTGAGCGATGCTCTGGGACAGTTCTTCTGATCAGAATTGAGAAGTTTCGGAACAAACTTCGCCGACACACCTCTGTGCTCAAAACATCCGGAAAAATTGCATGACACGAGCCGACCGATACGCCAACATCCTCATCCACTTTTCTTACAGCAATTTGACGATTGTCCAAAACAAATTTCTTCATAGCTTCGACGTTATCATCTGTTGTTGTTGTGCTGGGGCGTCCAGAGCGATATATATAAAGTGGTACAAGCTCTTCCGAGATGGCAGATATGTGTGTGTGTGTGTGTGTGTGTGTGTGTAGAGAGAGAGAGAGAGAGAGAGAGAGAGAGAGCAGGCTCACCGTATACCACTGTCTACATTTCAAGTGTTTTTGAGCACTTGATTCCATTTTTCCCACAAAATTTGATGCAAATTCTTTGCTCCATTTTTTTATAATAATCGAAAATCGCCGAGCACACTAAAACACGTCCAACGTTTCTGTGTGTCAAAAACTAAGTATGTTGTACACTCGATGCTCTGAACATATGCTCTGAACATATGCTCTGAACATATGCTCTGAACATATGCTCTGAACATATGCTCTGAACATATGCTCTGAACATATGCTCTGAACATATGCTCTGAACATATGCTCTGAACATATGCTCTGAACATATGCTCTGAACATATGCTCTGAACATATGCTCTGAACATATGCTCTGAACATATGCTCTGAACATATGCTCTGAACATATGCTCTGAACATATGCTCTGAACATATGCTCTGAACATATGCTCTGAACATATGCTCTGAACATATGCTCTGAACATATGCTCAGGACGTGTGTACTAACATAAAAAAAGATCGACAATGAAATGTACGTTGCCCGCGCAATTTGAAAAGTCACTTTTTGAACAGCCCTCGTATGTATATTTTGATGACTTCTCTACACAGCTTTGCCATTGCAGATAAAATTTTAGTTTCGGAAAACTCCAGTTGATAATTTCCTGACTAAATAGCATGCTCTGGTGCGGCTGATTTTTCTACTTTTCCTAGGCGACAAAGGCCTTATTGTTTCTTTAGCCGTATATTCACTGTTGCCTTTCTGGTTGCAGTGTAGGCCACACTACACGAATACTGCATTTTATGTGCCCCGCTTGCAGACAGAGGAGCGGGTTCTACCTTATGTCGCTCACGAGAACACAAGTGCCGTAATCCGATTTATCACAAAATCAGCTCAGTGGAAGACTGGTCAAAATAAGAGAGCATGCGTCTCAGCTTATTGGTAGGTACTGGACCCGTTTCTGGGAAGACGGTGGTCAAAGTTTTTGAGCTAATACGACTCTGCGTGTCTTTTGGCGAGTGAATCGTCCGTCAGAAGCGCAAGAGTCGCGGAATCAGACTTCCGCGCCCCTTGTCCGAAACCTCCTTATTGTTTTCATTTTCGTTTTTCATTTATCCTCCCACGTTTATTTGAAATGGTTTTCGATGAAATTCGTGTAGTGTGTTTGATTCGTAACCAATAGCTTCCACAGTTTTGGGATAAGTAACCCGTTTTGCTCTGTTGGCTGCGAAAATATTACCATCGCATGAAAGTTTCAGTAATGTTAGCAACGGCCCCCCCCCCATCTCCCCCCCCCCCCATCTCCCCCCCTCCCCGAGTGAGCTTCATAAGAAGGAACTTTCCTGTGGCAAACTTGTCTTGGCGCTATGCACGCAATGTTCGTAATTTATTATGTTTCGAATACTTCTACGAGAGGTATCAGCCAAAGGAATGCACCAAATCTTCGTGAAGGATAAATGTAAGAATTAATATGAGAACTGGTATAAGAATGAAATATAGGAAGTGAATCGCAGTTAGGAACTACAAAATGACTGTCACAAATAAAGCACACACACACACACACACACACACACACACACACACACACACACACACACACACACACACACACACACACACGCACGCACGCGCGCCGCAATCGAAACTCTCACACACCACTGCAGTGTCAGGCAACTGAAACACACCTGTATATTTCTTTAAAGGCAGTACCGCCATTAGACTTTTTTTTTTATTTGCAGTGTTACATTTACACGATCATGATTCTTTTCGGCTTCAAAGTGCCATTATCGGGTGTTTTAAGTGTTATACAGTGCCTAAGATGGCATAGTATGCCATCTCAAGCACTGTATGCCATCTCAGGCACTGTATAACACTTAAAACACCTGATAATGGCACTTTGAAGCCGAAAAAATCATGATCGTGTAAATGTAACACTGCAAATAAAAAAAAAAAACAGTCTAATGGCGGTAATGACTTTAAAGAAATATGACTGTGGCCCCACATTATGAAAATAAAAGGTTATATACACCTGTATATTTCTGACGAAGTTCTTTTTGGCGGAAAGCTGATATCGTGAAAGTCTTCTTGTTGTGCCTATCTGCGACTCAGCATGTCCGCTATATGGTGAGTAGAAACTTTCCTTTTCACAATATTGATACATTTCATCATGGATTTACCATTGTTTGAAGTATAAGAATTGAGAATTATTATACTTCAAACAATGGGGGGGGGGGGGTAAGACATCAAAAGGGCCGACTTGCAGCAGGAAAGGCACAAGACATTCTAATTTCCACTGTCTCTACTTTTACAAAATTCACAGAACTTTGTCAGCACGACCAGGAAGGATTCAGGATTCACACTCACAGCAGAGGAAGTCCAAAAACCTGACAGAATAATTTTATTTACAAGTGAAATTTCATCATTTTTTTTCACGTCCTATTGGCTGCATTTGTTGCTGTACGTACACTTTCCTTCATAAGTAAGAGACACTCAATGAAGAACTCTGCACAGCTTACAAACCATACTTTCAGGTTATGAAGCTCTAGAATTTATTTAATTTCTGAAGAAATGAATGAACTGTTACATTTTCAACTTCATGTTTAGAAAAAGCTCAAATTTTATAGTTAATAACCAAAATTTTCAGCACAGTTTTTAATAGATTTGGAAAATTCTAGAGTTTTGCATTAACCCTAGGACGCCCAAGCCTTTTTTTCTAACTTGGATGCCTAAGGGGGAGGGGGGGGGGGCGGCGGTTCGGCGAGCCCACAGATATTAAATAAATTTACTGACGTAAAATTACAACTTTCAAAATGGTTTATGTATTTTAAGTAAGACATCGATTTATAAATGTTGTTAATTGTTATAAATATTGGATTGAGTGAATAAAAAATTGACATATTACAATACAAAATACAGATGTGTTCATGTACAATAGACTACTCTGAGTCCTCAACTTCAAGGCAAGAGAGACACTTCACAAATTTTTGCTGAATGTGTGTTACAGACATGTTTATGACACTGTCCACAATACTGTTTTGGTTCACTTAGATTGTTCTGCTTCTTTGTTTTAGCTTCTCTTACACAAAAAGGGCACCGACCTTTCCCTGCAGGAGGCTGACGTGCTTCTGTTGTCACTTCTTTGACTTTCTTTTCTAGAATAGTCTCCATTGATGGAACAATTTGGTTAGATAACCCTCTTGCATTGGCACTTCTTTCTTCTACCTGCAATTTCACTAGTTCCATCCCAGCTTGCAGAAGATAAACTTTCCGTTTGTTGTGTTTCTTTTCGTTCCATCTTGGATGTTGCTGGATGAATATGGTGGTTGCAATGACAGCACAAATGTCGATGAGAGAGTAAAATACAGATAGAGGGCATCTCTTTGTTACCCTCTTGCAGGTGTACATACGCGCCATTTGATCAATGGTGTCAATTCCACGTTTAGTGGGATTATAATATACATTTATCTCGGTTTTATTCTTCTCTCCGTCAACAGTGCCTTTATCGTGGTGCATTGTTGACAACATCAGTAAGTTTTTACTTGGTTTCGTTTTTGCTGTGTAGGACACCGAAGTTACTGGAGGCCTACGTGTTGGTAAATGCACTAACTCACTGCAAGTTTACAAGATAAATGACAGCTGACTGACATCAACAATCACTTCCTTTGAAAGTAAACCGATTGTTGTGAATATCAAGAATACCAACCAACAAGAAACTAACTTGCATTGTTGTGGAGATGAGAAATGCGAAATCCTACTAAGGGAAATTTTCTATAGCATGGAAGCCTAAGGGGGGCGGGGGGGGGGAGGGGGGGGTTGTTGGACCCAGAATAACTTTATTTTCTGTTTCAAAGCAGGAATTTTGTATAAAATATATTGACACTAACGTTTCATAAAATAGCCAACAAACAATAACTCAAAGGGAATATGTAGTATGAAAGTTACTTGGGCAAAAGCAGGGGACTTAAAAAAAATTTGGGTTCAAAGAACCCCCCCCCCTCCCTTAGGTCCTAGGGTTAAGGGATTTGTGTTTAATAAGCAGTGAGGAAGTCGTCGAAGAATAGCTCTTAGTTATGAAGAAAAGTGTACCTGTAGCAACAAATGCAGCCAGTAGTAAGTGAAAACACGATGAAATTTCACATGTAAAAAAAAATTATTTTATGTTTTTGAACTTTCACTGCTATGAGTGTGAATCCTGAATCCTTCCTGGTCATGCTGACGAAGTTTTACGAATTTATTTGAAAAAGTATAGACAGCAGAAATTGAAATGTCGCGTGGTGCCTCTCCTGCTCCAAGTCGACCTGTTTGACGTCCTACCCCCCTCAAAAGCTTTGTTAACACCTGAAAATACCATACACGGGTGTACTATGTAATAAATGTGTGAGACTTGTTGTGAAACCCAGATGTAATTTTACAATTTCGTAAGAAATATTCGTGTAGTAACCTTCTACGGAGATGCATAGGTAAATGAAAAAAAAAATAGAAACAATAACTGGGCTTCGAACATGCGGGCGCCACAGTGACGCTAACCAGTGTGCAGACCATATCGATTGAGATTCTCGCGCGCTACAAGTCATCTCGAGTTTCGTCAGAATCTCGGACCGTCGCCTTCAGAGAAACGGTCGATCGTGTGCGGATGAGCTAGACACGTGTTCGCTTATTTGGCCCCACTTCCAGTGAGCGAAGTTCCTGGGAACTTGGGTTACGGCGCTTGGCGTCTTCTCTTACACGGGGGAACGAAGTGCACCTCTGGAAGTCCAACGCAATTCTGGATGAGATGTCGCGAATGAAGAAATTTTTCAGTATCACGACCATACGTCCCGCAATATTAGCCAGCAGCAAAAAAGAAAGACACGTCAGATAAAAAAAGGGAAAGGAGATTACAGTGGAAATTCGCCTACTAGAACAGTGTTCGTTACACTAGAGGTAGCATCTAGCTGCGAGGGCGAAACTTTTTGCCTGTAAATTTGAACAAAGTAGTTTGTGACACACACACACACACACACACACACACACACACACACACACACACACACTGTTTAAAGAAAATTGTGGTGGACCGTATAAAGTAATGTCGACGTTCGTCTTTGTAATCTTTGTAAACAAACACCCTCGTAAGTGTGACGCTGTTAAACTACTGCCACACCATAAGTAGCGGTTTATTTTCAGTATATGAAAGTGATATGAAAAGTTCTCGGAACGGAGTAGAAAAAAAGTACTTAGATCACTGAATTTTTTTTTTTTTGTCAATGTGGTCTCCTTGTAGATTAGTGCATCTTGTCCAACGATGTTCCAGTGCCTTGGTCCCATCTCCAAAATGAGTTTCCTACAGGCCTGCAAAATAGTTGCCAACTCCGGCTATCAGTTCTTCGTTTGATGTGAATCTTCGCCGACCGAGAAACATTTTGAGTTTTGGGAAGAGGGGGAAGTCTGATGGAGCTATATCAAGTGAATAAGGCGGGTGTGGCAACAATTCATAACCTTAGTTTGTGTAATTCTGCCATGGCGACGGCACATTGATTGACAGATTGATAGATTTTTTTTATTGGTCCAGTTTTATCATATAGCTCAAATTGTACAATTGATATTGGACAGGTCAAAGATAAGTTACAATAATACACAGTATTAGCAAAATAGTAGGCAAATTAAAATTAGGTACCTATTGCAATTAATTTTGTTACTTATTCAGAAATTCTCTGACAGAACAGAAACAGTGCTTTATTAGAAATGACTTTAAGTTTAAATATTGGATGACTAGTAATTTTTATTTCCTCTGGTATCTTATTGTGTAGTATTACACCAATGTTAATTATGCACCTCTGACAGGTGGTCGTTCTGTGATATTTTTGATGTATATTTGATTCCGTTCTGGTACTATAGTTGTGTACATTTTTGTTCTGTAACAGTTTGCCTGATTTCAGGAGGTAGTCCCAAGTGAACAAGATAGTTTCATAAATGTATGAACTTGGAACATTTAGAACACCAAGCTCAGTAAAATTGGATTTACAGGACTCCATCTTTTTAAGGCCACAAATTATTCCTAAGGCTCTTTTTTGCATTCTAAAAACCTTTACACTGTGAGTTGAGTATCCCCAGAAAATGATCCCATATCGGATTAGTGAGTCGAACTGTGCATAGTATGCCTGCAGTACTGTTGTTTTGCTTGTTGTAGCCTTTAAAATTCTTAGGCCATGGCACACAGATGATAGTTTTCTACACAAGTTATTTATATGTGTGTCCCACTTTGTCTTGCTGAACCCAAAGACCCAAGAATTTTGTGACAGTTACATTTTCTAGGGGACTGGGCTTGAATAGACATTTGATTAGTTGGAGGAATTAAATGAAAATCGACACACACGCAGTTTTTTTAGTATTTATAATGAGTTTGTTTTTGTAAACCACTCAGAAAGTCTTTTCATATAACTTTCTGATGTGGACTTTTTGGACTGGATCCAGTGAGCGAGATGCTGGTGTCATCAGCAAACAGGATAGTTTTTGTGAGACTCATATATTCAACTAAGTCGTCCGCATAAATCAAGAAGAGTAGTGGACCTAAGATTGAGCCCTGTGGTACACCATATTTTATTGGTAATTCCCTAGAAAGAAAGGAGTTGTTTCTTGTTTATTTCATTTTGTTGAATTCATACTGAAGTGATACTTTCTGCCTGCGGTTTTTTAGGTATGTGTGCCGCTGGACAAAGCAGGGCAAGAAAATGGTTTCCTCGTTTTGAGGAGGACCTTTTTCACATTTGTGACTCTGCAAAGTTCAGGAATATCTTCGGTGATTGATGAATACAGTTTAAACCCATTACTCCACAGTGATCGGTGTGAGTGCACTCCAGAACTGCCAACTGCGGTGAACTGTGATAATTCCACCGTCATGCGGCATTTTGAGTGCTGTGGGGAAGATTCAGTGTGTGGGTACCGCAGGCTGTGAGCCAGAATTACACAAATCAGTGAGCGGTCGCTAAGTGCATCTCTGCTTGCGTGTCATCAGTTTGTTTGTGAACAACACGGACCATTCCTATCCCGTATCGTTCCTGCTGACGAGAAATGGTGTCCTTATGCTAAGGAATGGTTGAGCTGAAACAAAGACCAGCGCTCATTCACAAAAGATAATTTATTCATCCGGTGGTAAAGCGACGGTATGGGGTAATGCGAATTGCTTCTCCGAGGTGTAACCGAGCAAAAGTCTACTGGGGCACACTTGTATGTGGCACCCGAATATGATGAGAATATTAATGTAAACTAGAAGGAAACTATGATACTGTAGACGATGTATGTCTCCGATAGGCTTCATAATGCGTGTCGCTGACTCGTCACGAGCGCAGAGCCAAAGATACTGCTTCTGACTGAATTGTTGGCGCACAACAGTGGGTGAGCAAAAGATGATGGCGTAGGCAGTTTTTGTGGTGAGCTCTATGAAGCCACCAAGTGTTATAGATTAAGGTAGGAATTATGAGAACATGTAAGCAGAAGTCTTCATGCAAGCAAGGTAAAGATGTTAAATAATTATGATTTTTGTTTCGCCAGTGCGTTAGTATCGATCAATTGGCTGACAATTTGTAATTGTTGAGCAACCCCAGAATATACGTAAACTGATTTGATAATAAGGCTAGTTAGCTATTTCACTTCCGAAATGCTCCTAAGATTTGTTGATGATTTGCATTTATGCCGGATTAATGAGGTTAGATAACACTTGCTGCAAAAATCTCATTCTTTGTGGGTCAGTTAGTAAATACACTACTGGCCATTAAAATCGCTACACCACGAAGATGACGTGCTCCAGACATGAAATTTAGCCGAGAGGAAGAAGATGCTGTGATATGCAAATGATTAGCTTTTCAGAGCATTCACACGAGGTTGCCGCCGGTGGCGACACCTACAACGTGCTGACATGAGGAAAGTTTCCAACCGATTTCTCATACACAAACAGCAGTTGACCGGCGCTGCCTGGTGAAACGTTGTTGTGATGCCTCGTGTAAGGAGGAGAAATTCGTACCATCACGTTTCCGACTTTGATAAAGGTTGGATTGCAGCCTATCGCAATCCTTGTTTATCGTATCGCGACATTGCTGCTCGCGTCGGTCGATATCCAATGACTATCAGCAGAATATGGAATCGGTGGGTTCAGGAGAGTAATACGGAACGCCGTGCTGGATCCCAACGGCCTCGTATCACTAGCAGTCGAGATGACAGGCATCTTATCCGCACGGCTGTAACGGCTCGTGCAGCCACGTCTCGATCCCTGAGTCAACAGATGTGGACGTTTGCAAGACAACAACCGTCTGCACGAAGAGTTGGACGACGTTTGCAGCAGCACGGACTATCAGCTCGGAGACCGTGGCTGCGGTTACCGTTGACGCTGCATCACAGGCAGGAGCGCTTACGATGGTGTACTCGACAACGAACCTGGGTGCACGAATGGCAAAACGTCACTTTTTCGGATGAATACAGGTTCTATGGTCGCATCCGTGTTTCGCGAAATCGCGGTGAACGCACATTGGAAGCGTGTATTCGTCATCGCCATACTGGCGTATCACCCGGCGTGATGGTATGGGGTGCCATCGGTTACACGTCTGGGTCACCTCTTTTTCGCGTTCACGGCACTTTGAACAGTGGACGTTACATTTCAGATGTGTTACGACCCGTGGCTCCACCCTACATTCGATCCCTTCGAAACCCTACATTTCAGCAGGATAATGCACGACCGCACGTTGCACGTCCTGTACGCGCCTTTCTGGATATAGAAAATGTTCGACTGCTGCCCGGGCTAGCACATTCTCCAGATCTCTCACCAATTGAAAACGTCTGGTCAGCGGTGGCCGAGCAACTGGCTCGTCACAACACGCCAGTCACTACTCTCGATGAACTGTGGTATCGTGTTGAAGCTGCACGGGCAGCTGTACCTGTACACGCCATCCGAGCTCTGTTTGACTCAATGCCGGGCGTATCAAGGCCGTTATGACGGTCAGAGGTGGTTGTTCTGGGTACTGATTTCTCAGGATCTATGCACCCAAATTGCGTGAAAAATGTAATGACATGTCAGTTCTAGTATAAGATACACTCCTGGAAATGGAAAAAAGAACACATTGACACCGGTGTGTCAGACCCACCATACTTGCTCCGGACACTGCGAGAGGGCTGTACAAGCAATGATCACACGCACGGCACAGCGGGCACACCAGGAACCGCGGTGTTGGCCGTCGAATGGCGCTAGCTGCGCAGCATTTGTGCACCGCCGCCGTCAGTGTCAGCCAGTTTGCCGTGGCATACGGAGCTCCATCGCAGTCTTTAACACTGGTAGCATGCCGCGACAGCGTGGACGTGAGCCGTATGTGCAATTGACGGACTTTGAGCGAGGGCGTACAGTGGGCATGCGGGAGGCCGGGTGGACGTACCGCCGAATTGCTCAACACGTGGGGCGTGAGGTCTCCACAGTACATCGATGTTGTCGCCAGTGGTCGGCGGAAGGTGCACGTGCCCGTCGACCTGGGACCGGACCGCAGCGACGCACGGATGCACGCCAAGACCGTAGGATCCTACGCAGTGCCGTAGGGGACCGCACCGCCACTTCCCAGCAAATTAGGGACACTGTTGCTCCTGGGGTATCGGCGAGGACCATTCCCAACCGTCTCCACGAAGCTGGGCTACGGTCCCGCACACCGTTAGGCCGTCTTCCGCTCACTCCCCAACATCGTGCAGCCCGCCTCCAGTGGTGTCGCGACAGGCGTGAATGGAGGGACGAATGGAGACGTGTCGTCTTCAGCGATGAGAGTCGCTTCTGCCTTGGTGCCAATGATGGTCGTATGCGTGTCTGGCGCCGTGCAGGTGAGCGCCACAATCAGGACTGCATACGACCGAGGCACACAGGGCCAACACCCGGCATCATGGTGTGGGGAGCGATCTCCTACACTGGCCGTACACCACTGGTGATCGTCGAGGGGACACTGAATAGTGCACGGTACATCCAAAGCGTCATCGAACCCATCGTTCTACCATTCCTAGACCGGCAAGGGAACTTGCTGTTCCAACAGGACAATGCACGTCCGCATGTATCCCGTGCCACCCAACGTGCTCTAGAAGGTGTAAGTCAACTACCCTGGCCAGCAAGATCTCCGGATCTGTCCCCCATTGAGCATGTTTGGAACTGGATGAAGCGTCGTCTCAGGCGGTCTGCACGTCCAGCACGAACGCTGGCCCAACTGAGGCGCCAGGTGGAAATGGCATGGCAAGCCGTTCCACAGGACTACATCCAGCATCTCTACGATCGTCTCCATGGGAGAATAGCAGCCTGCATTGCTGCGAAAGGTGGATATACACTGTACTAGTGCCGACATTGTGCATGCTCTGTTGCCTGTGTCTATGTGCATGTGGTTCTGTCAGTGTGATCATGTGATGTATCTGACCCCAGGAATGTGTCAATAAAGTTTCCCCTTCCTGGGACAATGAATTCACGGTGTTCTTATTTCAATTTCCAGGAGTGTATTTGTCCAATGAATACCCGTTTATCATCTGCATTTCTTGTTGGTGTAGCATTTTTAATGGCCAGTAGTGTATGATGTATTCTTTTTTTGACTAAAGTAACTTGAGTATTTTTGAAAAGACAATCTGCACTTGCAATATAATTTTAAAAAAATATCACTGTCAGTAATTCACCACAATCAGTACCGCCTCCCAGTCCAGGTCATACGTTTTTTAAAGATGCTGGGTTTTTCTTAAATGCTCCCGTTTATCAGCCAAAAGAATTTTATGTACATTTCAAGTACTGTGGCCAGCATTACACGCCGCTGAGCCTGTAGCTACCATTATTTTTTTATGAGACCAGAATATATCGTGTTGCACCGCTCCTGCCTTTGAGATAAGAGAATTTAATGTATTTGCTTTGTGCACAGGGACGAAGGTTATCAGTTTTGAACAGGGCCAGAGGATTCAGTGCCGCCTAAGGGACTGAATGTGATTTTGCAATGAGTGTAATTCTCTGTGGCCAACGGCCTTCCCACAGGTGGTAACACCGGTTCCCGCCGGAGCACCGAAGTTAAGCGCTGCCGGGCTGGGCTAGCAGTCGGATGGGTGACCATCTGGTCTGCTGAGCGCCGTTGGCAAGCGGGCTGCACTCAGCCCCTGTGAGGCAAACTGAGGAGCTGCTCGACTGAGAACTAGCGGCTCCGGTCTCGTAAACTGACTTATGGCCGGGAGAGCGGTGTGCTGACCACGTGCCCCTCCATATCCGCATCCAGTGACGCCTGTGAGCTGGGGATGACACGGCGGCCGGTCGGTACCGCAGGTCCTTCACGGCCTGTGCGGGAGGAGTTCAGTTTAGGAGTTCTTCATTGGTATTGGGAGTTGCATTGCGCAATCAATGCGTATAAATTTCTGCTAACAACACACGGAGGATCACTAGCAGTTACAACACGCTACACCGTAATTCGATTTACGTATCCTTTCTGCAGTTCAGACATTCATTCGTCAACCTTCAAGTAACTCCCTTTCAAGATGAAAATGTGCCCCCGACATGGCTCGGTGACTTCTTCGCGTCATAACCACGTTTATTATCGGTTAATACATTCAGGGTGTATACGACCCGGGACAACCGGGAAATCCGGGAAAAAACCCGGGAATTTTTTCATCCGGGAGAAAACCGGTAAGAACCCGGGAAATTTTCGGAATTTCAGGGAAATTTTCGGAATTTCGGGAAATTTTCGTAATTTCGGGAAATTTTCGTAATTTCGGGGAAATTTTCGTAATTTCGGGGAAATTTTCGTAATTTCGGGGAAATTTTCGTAATTTCGGGGAAATTTTCGTAATTTCGGGGAAATTTTCGTAATTTCGGGGAAATTTTCGTAATTTCGGGGAAATTTTCGTAATTTCGGGAAATTTTCGTAATTTCGGGGAAATTTTCGTAATTTCGGGGAAATTTTCGTAATTTCGGGGAACTTTTCGTAATTTCGTGGAACTTTTCGGAATTTCGTGGAACTTTTCGGAATTTCGGGGAACTTTTCGGAATTTCGGGGAACTTTTCGGAATTTCGGGGAACTTTTCGGAATTTCGGGGAACTTTTCGGAATTTCGGGGAACTTTTCGGAATTTCGGGGAACTTTTCGGAATTTCGGGGAACTTTTCGGAATTTCGGGGAACTTTTCGGAATTTCGGGGAACTTTTCGGAATTTCGGGGAACTTTTCGGAATTTCGGGGAACTTTTCGGAATTTCGGGGAACTTTTCGGAATTTCGGGGAACTTTTCGGAATTTCGGGGAACTTTTCGGAATTTCGGGGAACTTTTTGGAATTTCGGGGAACTTTTCGGAATTTCGGGGAACTTTTTGGAATTTCGGGGAACTTTTTGGAATTTCGGGGAACTTTTTGGAATTTCGGGGAACTTTTTGGAATTTCGGGGAACTTTTTGGAATTTCGGGGAACTTTTTGGAATTTCGGGGAACTTTTTGGAATTTCGGGGAACTTTTTGGAATTTCGGGGAACTTTTTGGAATTTCGGGGAACTTTTTGGAATTTCGGGGAACTTTTTGGAATTTCGGGGAACTTTTTGGAATTTCGGGGAACTTTTTGGAATTTCGGGGAACTTTTTGGAATTTCGGGGAACTTTACGGAATTTCGGGAATTTTTCATTGTTAATTTTTTAATTGTTCAAAAAAATGGTTCATATGGCTCTGAGCACTATGGGACTTAACAGCTGTGGTCATCAGTCCCCTAGAAGTTAGAACTACGTAAACCTAACTAACCTAAGGACATTACACACATCCATGCCCGAGGCAGGATTCGAACCTGCGACCGTAGCAGTCGCGTGGTTCCGGACTGCGCGCCTAGAACCGCGAGACCACCGCGGCCGGCTTTTCATTGTTCATTGTTAATTTGCTATTGTTGACTGGTAAGAATTGTTTCTCCTGCTACTGGAGAATGATACAGGGGAATAAAATATCAACGAGAGGGAAAAAAATAAAACTTTAGTTGCAAAGGAAATGCGCAATTTACAACAACAAAACACCGAGCACGCACAAGCGTCTGCAAATAGCAAAAATATGTCAAAGGCCGTTGGGTGAAGACACTGTAATTCTTCGTAACAATAAACTGCTCGCTGCATCACGCCACAACTGTTCACATTAGGTGGGTTAGAAACAAGCAAGCAGCCAGATCCAAACGAGAAACATTTGTATCACCCGCCCTAGCTGCCAGATTCGCGCATGCGCAGAATTGTCTGAGTTGTAGTGGGGAGGGCGCTTGTCTCTGCGTGACCCGTGTTTGCGTTGAGTGATTTCGCTGCTTCTCTGCGTTTACAGCTCCCGCGTCAAATACCGAGCGAGGTGGCGCAGTGGTAGCACACTGGACTCGCATTCGGGAGGACGACGGTTCAATCCCGTCTCCAGCCATCCTGATTTAGGTTTTCCGTGATTTTCCTAAATCGTTTCAGGCAATTGCCGGGATGGTTCCTTTGAAAGGGCACGGCCGATTTCCTTCCCAATCCTTCCCTAACCCGAGCTTGCGCTCCGTCTCTAATGACCTCGTTGTCGACGGGACGTTAAACACTAACCTAACCTAACCTAATCCCGCGTCAAATGAACACGCAAAGAGTTTCTGTGGCCGGGAGCTATCAAGTGAATTAAAATACATTCACATAATGACGGAGGGCAAAAATATATTATTACTGTCAGTTTTCTGATTTTATTTTGTTTCCAAGTTATTAGCAGTCATGCATCAATTGCCTTGCAGAACAATGAAGTTATTTTTGCAAGTTTGCTAAAGAAATTTGGCTTTGTTAATCTTTCCGCTGAGGCAATCATTTTATTTGAAAAGAAGTGTTTCATTCCACAGTGTCCGCCCCGCATTTCCATTTTTTTTTCATTCCACAGTATTACCTAGTTTCCAACTGTTCGCTGAATTTCAAGTGGACGTTATCATCTCCTGCCATATATGGCATTATGCCGTAATAAAGAACCAAAAATGAGATCGCAGAGTACTGGTACTCCAAGAAAATTTACATCCCAAAAACCACACTGAAAAGTTTAATATCAGATGGGACCTACTTCCTTGTGAATCCGGAAAAAACCAATGCGCACTTCAAGCCGAATTATGCATTTTAGTGTGGTTTACCAAATTCCGATGCTCTGTTGCCCTGTTTCTTTTATGGTGTAATGTAAGCTCTCCTAGTGCTTTATACATATGAATATGCGGGTTTCCTACACCACTGCAGCTGCATACGTGCAAAAATGGTTCAAATTAGCTCTGAGCACTATGGGACTTAACTGCTGAGGTCATCAGTCTCCTAGAACTTAGAACTAATCAAATCTAATTAACCTAAGGACATCACACACATCCATGCCCGAGGCAGGATTCGAACCTGCGACCGTAGCAGCCGCGAGGTTCCAGACTGTAGCGCCTAGAACCGCTCGGCCACTCCGGCCGGCACGTGCAGTAATGCCTGTTTTCTGGCGCTATCTGGCAACTGCTAAATCGAACCTGTTTCTAACAGTCTCGGGATAGTATTGCGAACGGGCCT
The DNA here is from genome assembly GCF_023864275.1 of Schistocerca cancellata. Taxonomy (NCBI): domain Eukaryota; kingdom Metazoa; phylum Arthropoda; class Insecta; order Orthoptera; family Acrididae; genus Schistocerca; species Schistocerca cancellata. The sequence continues at coordinate 14,611,373 of NC_064636.1, forward strand.
CGAAAAGCGTTACTTTCAAAGTAAATTTCTTTTTACGCAATTATGTTACGTGTGAGAAAGTGGGGTGAATTTCTTGAGTCGCAGAGCTTTTAAAACAGAACACTTTGAGGACCGGACACTCACAAGAATTTCGAGCCCAGAAGACCAGACATTTAGGTCATTATTTTAAATTTGCTGGCACATTTGTACGATGTATCTTAAAGTATAACACATGCAAAAAAGATCAGTTTTACATGTGAAAGCTTAGCTTCTGTTGTAGCTTGTCTCTTAGAGACCAATATTATATGTGAAAGCTTAGATTTCCTTGTAGCTATGCTATGTATATCAATGTAAATAGTTAACTTTTCCTCTTTGTGTGTTCACGCTACGTAACCAGTGATCTTGCTGTTGACTGACTATAATACGTGTCCTATGAATATCTGCTGTTATCGGCTGGCGAGATCACGTGGCATGAGATATGATTGGCCTACAAAAGGACATCGCAACGTCGGTTTCAGCGCTCCGGAAACTAACGCTAAGTGTTCGGTGCAATTCGAATTTATACTTCCGTAATAGGAAAATACGCAGCGTATATGTTCCTACAAATCCAAGGTCTTTCCAAAACTCCTCTCCCCCGTCTTTACTTTTTTTTGCGGGAAGTTCTACGAGAGTGTATAAAACGTTAACCATTCAAAGGATTGATAAGTTTTACAGTTCCGAGGGAAAAAATCTGTGGAAATCCTACTGTCACTTAGCACGGAAAAAGTGTATTTTCGCTCGAGAAAAAGCATATTTTTTGAACGGGATATTAGGGAATAATCCCGGAGTTTTTTTCCCTTGTCCCCGTATACAACCTGACATTAAAAGCCGTGTATCGCATAGCCAGAGATCCAAGGGTGGTACATTCCAATCACAACACTCGACTACCGAGCGAGGTGGCGCAGTGGTTAGCACACTGGATTCGCATTCGGGAGGACGACTGTTCAATCCCGTCTCCGGCCATCCTGATTTAGGTTTTCCGTGATTTCCCTAAATCACTTCAGGCAAATGCCGGGATGGTTCCTTTGAAAGGGCACGGCCGATTCCCTTCCCCATCCTTCCCTCACCCGAGCTTGCGCTCCGTCGCTAATGACCTCGTTGTCGACGGGACGTTAAACACTAATATCCCCCCCCCCCCCCCCCACAACACTCGACTGTAGTGAATACGGAGTCTGGAATGGCACGCAGCCGCCCGTAAACTGGAGCAAACTGGCGCATCGTGGCAGTATCGCAGAGACCACTGTGTTCTCTTCCCCTGCGACGTAATTGGGCTGCGCCGCAACAGACGCTAATGACGCCACCGTAGACACGCGACACGGCTTCTTCTCTTCCCTCCTCTTAATTAAGTCCCCTGGCTCACTGCTGCAGGCGTGCAGAAATGTCTAATTGGTACTCTCTCTCTCTCTCTCTCTCTCTCTCTCTCTCTCTCTCTCTCCCCCTCTCCCTCCCTATTCTCCGCCCCCACACCCGCTTCAAATTAATTCTGCGCAAGTAAGCTCTAAGTGTGTGTCGGAGCGTACGAATGACCGTACTGTAATTTTCCCCCATCCCTGTTCAATTCGGTAACTGGTGTGTATGAAAATGAGCTCTAACTACTCTAATTTTCTTCCCCCACCTTGCGCATTTCACGAAAAGCATGTGAGGAAGAAGGGGTAATATGTTGCCAGGGTCGTTTACGTAATTTAAACTGTCTTTCCGTGGTGAACGACGCCTCTCTTGTAGCGCCTGCCAGTGTAGTTTGCCGAGCGTGCTCGGAGGTCTTGTGCCCTGTAAACAATCCCATGGCGATGATGATGATGGCGATGATGATGATGGCGATGATGATGATGATGGCGATGATGATGATGATGGCGATGATGATGATGGCGATGATGATGATGATGGCGATGATGATGATGGCGATGATGATGATGGCGATGATGATGATGGCGATGATGATGATGGCGATGATGATG